>NC_056741.1:1586145321-1586425321 GCF_019279795.1 Protopterus annectens
AACTCTTAGTTTGTACTTGATCTGAAGAAGCTCTACTGTGAATTCGCTTACCGATTTTTTATTAAACCTGTGGATTGTTTTTATTACTTGAAGACTTCTTGCTTGGTTCTTGGATTCCTTGCCATGATGAAAGATGAATGATTTTATACAGCATTACTGACTTTTGTGTTTTTATACAGCATTACTGACTCTTGTGCTTTTATACAGCATTACTGACTCTTGTGCTTTTATACAGCATTACTGACTTTTGTGCTTTTATACAGCATTACTGACTTTTGTGCTTTTATACAGCATTACTGACTCTTGTGCTTTTGCTTCTTGCCTGGATTCTGCCTGGTTCGTTCCGTTGCTTGTGTATATATTCTATCTTCAAAATATACCCTGCTTTCTTCCTCTTGGAAGCTGACTTCATCTAAACCTATATCATGCTCTCTTTTGTTTAACCACTTAAAAACTTATTCATCAGACTTCATTCTTTATAGGTATTAGCATTTCTTTGACAATATTTTTAAAAATGCAGTTTTTATCCCCTCACCTCCTTTTATATGATGTATCCTTATTTCTCTTTCATCATAGAATCTACTTCATCCTAAAATACTTCTTCCCCAGTACTATCTTATTCAGTTTTTAGTACACTAAATGAGTTGTTAGCAGTTACATCTCGTGACAACCTTTTCCCAATTGTTTTGGCTTAACAAACAATTCATCTTTCATGTCCCCTCCTTGTTCTACTAGGCTCTTCTTTTCTGCAAGGTGTATGCCATTACCAACATTGTGTTACATTTCTATATTTCTTCCTGTCCATACAGATAAGTCCAACCAAAACTGATTTTTGTCAACAACTTATACATACATTGCTGTTTGGAGAAACTTTAACCACATGTCCTTTTTCACCATAGAAACACCAGTGATCTGGTTGTTCTATATCATATAACAATCCTGTGATTTGATTTGTATATGCTCAGCATTTGGCAAATTAAATAAATCCATGACATCAGTTTTTTAAAGCTGCAGACCCATCCAACCATGCTACTAGATGAAAATAATGTACTTGTGAGATCAAGAAAAGAATATTCTTAACCCAGTGTGATGTCCCAGCACTGGCCCAGTAATCAAGAAACCTCAATCCTCACCATTGGCAACAGTGGGGAATGTACACACTGGGATGATGACTAGTACATACACAGTAACATGTAATTTACCTTAAGAGCACACAGAGACCACAGTCAGTCTGGGGATGGTTTCTCCCTCTTTCTCCAGATCTCCACTGGCACATCTATAGAGCTGAGTCCCTAGCCAGGGTTCCAAGCCAAGTCCTCCAACACTCTCTCTGTCCAACCAGTGCTTTGTGTCCCTGCCCAAGTAACTGACACACACACGCTTAGAGATTTGTTTTACACACTCACATACCTGGGAAAGGTTGGCACAGGTTTACTAGCTATGCCCCTGTTGCCCAGACTATAAGGCAGTTATCACTAACACCAGAATCCCTTATCAGCTACTTAAAGGCCCTTAACAAAGGGTGTCCAGTCCTACTGTATAATGTTACTATTAATCCAAATGGTAGTCTAACCAAGAACAAGGCTATTAGGAGTGGCCTACACAGTGGTACCAAATAAGTATGCAAGTACTCTCAGAGCTTAAATGTGTCTCACAAATATCAGTCACAAGGATAGGTTTAAATATATTTAATACTACATAATAAAAGAACAAGAAAATACTCAGTAAATCATCACAGTAACCTCAGAGTTCAAAATCACAGGAAATATTTAAAACAACATTGCAGGACAGTCCCAAATAAGTACAGAACACATCTAAACTAATCAATACTATATTCCTTACTGAATCTAAAATAAATTACTGTACCCTAGTTAACTTACTTAGAGCAAGGCAAGTGTGGTGAATGGATCTTCTAGTTGATGTTGTTGTCAGGTCAAAGACAAATGCAAAATTAATATCAAATATTACTGCTGGGATATTTGCATCATGACATCAATTTTTCTCACCTGACTTCAGTTCTCAGGCTCAACAACCATTCCTAGAAACTGCTAGCATTTAGCATCTCCCTGTGAAAATACATAGCCTTCAGATGTTTGCAACTGCTGGAAGACATACAACAATAAAACACTTACAAACAATATAGAAGGCTCCCTAGTTTTAGACATCCTGTCTCCTTGCTGCACTGAAACCATCTCTTTTATTACGTGATTATAAAATAATTAAATTTCAACTATTTTCCTAAAGTTTTGCAAGTTACCCTTTTATGTTCCAGTTTCCACTGTTAAAATATATACATTTACACAGCTACACTAGTGTATATGCATTTTTGTTATCTTCCAATAGGGTATACTGTGGAAACATCTTTAAGCTCAGTACTTTGCACACACTTCTGTTCCAGCAGTTTGATATACACATAACATACAGTTCTACTACATTGGTAACACAAGCATATGAATCATGTTGATATTCAGAAATGACATATAATTATTTACAAAATTCCCGTGAACTGGGCTGGTAATATTTCCTTTTGTAACATTTCCACCCTCACCCCCAAAAACTCAACCTAGTTTTAGAAGTGACTTTTGGGAAACTGCTTTAGAGGGTTGAGCCTATCTGGGAATACCTTACCTCATTCCCTGTTTTGAGAGCCCATCTGTGTTGGTATTACTAGCCCCACTGCAATGCTGCACTGTCATATGATATGCCTGCAACCCTGGCTCCACCTTAGTAACTTGGCATTTTGCTGGATGGCTCAATGTAGCCATGTTTAGTGATTGTGGTCTGTAACCATAGTGATTTTCCTTCCATACAGATAAGACTGATGTTTCTGTAGTGCCCACACTATGGCTAGACATTCCTTTTCTACAGCTGCATAGCATTCCTCCCTGGGTTGGAGACTATGGCTGAGATATACCACTGGATGCTTTTCTCTCTCTCTGAGGAAACTTGGCTGAGTACAGCCCTCATCCCATGGTTTGAAATATCCACCTGCATAACAAATTCTTTGCCATAATCTAGACTGGCTAAAACAGGGGGAGTCCTCCCAAAGCTCCTTTAAGCTTCTGGAATGCCTGCTGACATGCTGGAGATTATACTACCTTATCAGGTCTGTGAGGGGATCAGCTATGGTACTATAATTGGGGACAAACTATGTGTAGTAGCCTGCTGTCCCTAAGAATGCCCTCACCTGCTTGCCTGAATGGCTTCCACTTTGGCAGATTCTGGCCTGATCTTACCAATCACCACTCTATGTCCCAAATAAGAGACCTCTGCCATATGCACCTAACACCTATTGGGTGTCTAGGTCAACCATGCCCTTTCTAGTCTGCTCAGCACCTCCATGACATGCTGAAGCTGCTCTTCCCAGGAATGGCTGCAGATGGAAATATCCTCCAGGTAAGCAATGGCAAAATCTCCTGCTCCTGCTAGGATATGATCAACCAGCCTCTGGAAAGTCACTGGGGCATTTTTCATCCCAAAGGGCATCTTTGTGAACCCATACAAGCTGAAAGGAGACACAGAGGCTGAACTCTCTCTAGCACTGGTAATCACGGGCACCTGCCAGTAACCTTTGGTAAGATCGCTAGGGCTTCATCTGTCCTAGGCATGGGTAAGCTTCTGACTCTGTGTGACTATGTAATTTCCTGTAGTCCACACAGAACCTGGTGCTGCCATCCTTCTTTGGTGCCAGCACCACTGGGCAGGACCAGGGACTGCTGGACTCCTGGATTACCCCTAGATCCAACATTTCCTCTATCTCCTCCTTCAGAGTCTGTTTGTCTCTCTCGGGCACCTTATAAAGAGCCTGCTTAATTGTCTTTTGGGGTCCTGTATCCACATGGTGCTGCCCCAGGTGGGTGCACCCTGTTTTCCCAGAGAACATGTCCCCAAACTCCTGTAACACTGCTCGAATTTCTCGATCCTGGGTAGGAGATAGCTGCTGGAGCGTTGCTACCCCTTTTACTGAGGTGTCAGTCCAAGCCTCACTGAGATCAGTCAGCAGATGCCCCTCAGACTCCTCCTGCCATCCACTGCAAATACTCAGAACAAGGGTCTCTTTATCATGGCGAGGTTTCATCATGTCAACATGGTGCAATTTGTGCCCCCGCCTCCTTCCTAGCAGTTCTACCATGTAGTTAACATCACTGACCTTCCTTACCACTTTGAAGAGCCCCTCCCAAGCTGCCTGCAGCTTGTTGTGTCTGACATGAATGTCATCCATTACCTGCTGCCCTACATCATAATATCTAGCTTGAGCATTCCTGTCATACCAGACCTTGACCTTTTTCTGCTGTTGTGCTTCTGCCAGGTTCTACTGGGCCAAGCCCATGAGTTCCCTGACCCTTGTCCTGAGGTTTAGGACATATACCACAAATGATTCCTTGTGAGATTCACACTCACCCTACCACTCATCTTGAATCAGATCTAGAGGTCCCCTCAACCTATGCCCATACAGCAACTCAAAAGGTGAAAAATGATGGATTTCTGGGGCACCTCCCTGTAAGCAAACAACAGATGAGGCAAATATTTGTCCCACTCCCTCTTAAAATGGTCTGCAAATGCCCATATACTGGTCTTTAGTGTAGAGTTTAACCTCTCAACCAGACCATTAGTCTGGGGATGGTAGGGGGTTGGTCTTTAAGTGCTACCCCACACTGCTTCCACAGACAAGCCAGCAGGTCTGACATAAAATTGGCACCTCTATCAGTCAGCATTTCTTTTGGGAAACCTACACTGCTGAAAATCTCTAACAAAGCATTTGCCACCTTTTCTGCCTCAATGGAGGACAGAGCCCCTGCCTCGGGGTATCTGATAGCATAATCTACTGCCACTAGGATGTACTTTTTCCCTGTGGAACTTGGGGTATTCAGAGGCCTCACAATATCAATAGCTACCCCCTGAAATGGTTCCTCAATCACAGGCAAAGGCATCAAAGGAGCTTTCACCTTGTCCCCTGCCTTGCCTACCTTGTGGCACTGCTTACAGGTCCTGCAGTACCCTTTCACATCTCTGGAAATCCAAGGCCAATAAAGGTTCTGCATAATATGTCAATTTGTATGTTTTATGCCCATATGGCCTGCAAAAGGAATATCATGGGTTTTGGCTAGAAGTGTCAGATGGTAGGCTCTAGGCACTACCAACTGCTGTATTCTCTCACCCTCTAACCCTCCCTCAGGGGTCCACTCTCTATACAGTAACCCTTTGTTCCAGTATACAGATTCCCCTTTTCTTTGACAACCAGGTGCCTCACTGGCTACCTCCCTCAGGCCTTGTAATGTAGAGTCTGAGAGCTGAGACGGTCTTAGCTCTCTCTTTGTAACCCTTCCTAGCTACCCTTCCACAGGAAGTTTGATATTCTCTGATAGCAGTGCGTCACTGTCAGCCTGGGTACTATTACTCACTTCTGCCCTTGCAGTCACTCTTCCAAGGGAATATCAGTACCCATAAGCAGCTGTGGCTCACTTTCAGTCTCACTGCTACAGGGTAGCTTCCTCTCTCAAGTAACCAGAACATCAGTCCTGGCTTCAAGTCTGTGTTCTGTCTGAGTCTCCCCCAGGCTACCAGACATACATGCTTGTCTCCAAGCCTGACTGCATGTCACTGCATGCACACAAGTTACTGCATTAACAAAATTATTCAATATCAGGACATCTGCAGGGATATCTTCAAACACAACTACTTGCTGGCTTCCTTTTTCATCCTCCCAGTCAAGGTGAACCCTAGCCAAAGGTATTTAGAATGAGATCCCTCCTAAAGCTCTGTCTGGAGCAGACTGTGCAAACAAGTAATGCTCCTCTTTAACCATTGCAGGATTCACAATGGTTAGGTCAGAGGCTGTGTCTCTCTTAGCAGTGGCATCTTTCCCATTTACTAAGACAGGATATGACCTCTTGTGGTAGTTTGGTACCATTGTTGCTTCAAGGCAACTTACTGCTGGCATTCTGTCAATCCCACTTACTGGCTTCTCTGCCTTTTGTTCCCCACCTTGCCTCCATGGACATCTATATGCTACATGACCCTAATGGTTGCATTTGAAACATTTAACCCTTGCTCCTGGATGTGTATCTGGACTACTAGCTTCCACTGCTACTGGTGGACTCTGGTGGAGCAGTCTAGGCTGCCCACCATGGGTTGTCTAAGACCCATGAGCAGCACTGGGTATCCCTTTCCTGTGCAGTGATGTCCTGCTTGCTAGGTATGGGTCTCCCTTTTTCCCCAACTCATCTACTGTGTTACACTCTCTATCTGCTAACCAGATTCTCATGTCCTCAGGCAAAGTGCTAAGGGCTTGTTCCCTCACCAAAATGTCTGTCAGCCCTTCAAAAGTGGTAGCCTGACACGCAGTCACCCACCTATGAAAATAAGTGCTTAGTTCAGTAATATATTCACACACACTTTCATCTGCCTTGCATCTATGCTCACAAAACCTTTTCCTATAAGCTTCAGGTGTTAACTTAAAACACTCTAACAAACAATTTTAACAGTATTATAATTTAAGTAATCAGCATCAGACAATTTAGAAATAGCAGTTACAGCTTTATCATGAAGTAAGGGGGTCATGAACCGTACACAGAGCCCTTGGTCAACATTATACTGTTTACATACCCTTTCAAATATATGACTAAAACTGTCAAAATTATCACCCTCTGTAAATTGTGGAAGGAATTTACTGATCTTTGTGGCTTCTGTGGTTCGGTCACTCCCTTCCCCATTAACTCCATGACCCTGGTGAAAAGTCAGCATCTCCTTCTCATGTTGCCTCTGCCTATCATTCTCCTCAGCTTCATGACATCATAGTTTTACATTTTCCTCAGTCTCTAGACATCTCAGTTTCTCATTTTCCTCAGCCTCCTGACATCTCAGTCTCTCTGCTGCTTCTATTTCCAACCAGTTTAAGTCTCCTTAACTCCAGATGGATTTTAAGTCCTCTGTGGAAAGGTTGAACTGTCCATTTCTGAGAGTTGTAGTTCTCCAAGGCCAGTCTGGTTGTCCTCATGACTGCTGGTCTGTGATGCAGCTGTGCCCAAGCCTGCAATCATTTCTGCTTTAATCAGGTTGGCATACACCAGTCATTTAGCCTGGCACATCTCAGCCAACTGGCTCCTTGTCAGCTTGCCATACTCCTCTGCTGACATCTTTGCCTGCTCTCCCTGACTAAGATAACAAATAAATAAATAAATAAATAAAACAATTGTGATTTGAAACTCTGAATGTTCACTGTGTGGCTAATTGAGAGTACAAACACCTTCCTTAGTGACCACTGTTTACAGGCTACATGAATCTTAATATGTGGATCACTACTGCCAACCAATTAATATGTGATGTGGCTATCCCACCACTGCCCACCAATTAATATATGATGCCCCAACACCAGCCCAGTGATCAAGGAGCCTCAGTCCTCACCAGAGGCAACAGTGGGGAATGTGCACACTGGGAAGATGACAAGTACACATTCAGTAAAGTGCAATTTCCTTTAAGAGCACACAGAGACCACAGTCAGTCTGGGGCTGGTTTCTCCCTCTTTCTCCAGATCCTCAGTAAGACTCTTCACTGGCACAGCTATAGAGCTGAGTCTTTAGCCCTGGTTCCAAGCCAAGTCCTCCAACACTCTCTCTATCCAACCAGTGCTTCGTGTCCCTGCCCAAGTAGCTAACACACACACACACACACACACACACACCTGGGAAAGGCTGGCACAGGTTTAGCTAAGCCCCCTTCTGCCCAGACTATAAGTTAGTTATCACTGCCACCAGAACTGCTTATCAGCTACTTTAAGGCCCTTAACAAAGGGTGTCCAACCCTACTGTGTAATGTTACTATTAATCCAAATGGTAGTCTGACCAAGAGCAAGGCTGTTAGGAGTAGCATGCACAGTAGTACCAAATAAATAGGCAAGTACTCTCAGAGCTTAACTATGTCTCACAAATATCAGCCACAAATATGGGTTTAAATATTTTTAATAATAAATAATAAAATAACAGGAAAATGCTCAGTAAATTATCACAGTAACTTCAGAGTTCAAAATCACAGGGAATATTTAAAACAACATTGCAGGACAGTCTCACATAAATACAGAAAACATCTAAATGTATCTTTACTATATTCCTTACTGAATCTAAAAGACATTACTGTACCCTAGTTAACTTACTTAAGCAAGGCAAGTGTGGTGAGAGGATCTTGTAGCTGATGTTGTTGTTCAGTTAAAGACAAATAGAAAATGCACAGTCACTCTTTCAGAGAGTTCATAAATTAATATCAAATATTACTGCTGTGATACTTGCAGCATAACATCACTTTTTGTCACCTGACTTCAGTTCCCAGGCTCAACAACCATTGCTAGAAACTGCTAGCATTTAGCATCTCCCTGTAAAAATACATAGCCTTCAGAGGTTTGTAACTGCTGGAATACATAATATAATAAAACACTTACAAAACAATGAAGAAGGCTCCCTAGTTTTAGACATCCTGTCACCTTGCTGCATTGAAACCATCTCTTTTGTTACATGGTTATAAAACAATTTAATTTCAGCTATTTTCCTGAAGTGTTGCAATTTAATGTTTTATGTTCCATTTTCCACTGTTAAAAAATATATACATTTACACAGCTACAATAGTGTACATACATTTCTGTTCTCTTCCAATAGGGTACACTGTGGATACATCTTTAAGCTCAGTACTTTACTTACACTTTTGTTCCAGCAGTTTGATATGTGCATAACATGCAGTTCTAATACATTGGTAACACAAGCACATGAATCATGTTGATATTCACAAATGACATATAATTATTTACAATATTCAAGTGACCTGGGCTGGCAATATTTCCTTTTGTGACATACAGGATAAATCTCATTCAACAAAAGAATGAGTGCTGTTCTTGCCCATCTACAGATAGGGTCTCTAAATGAAAGGACATTAATCTCATGCCATTCCATTCTCAGATAACCATCTGGATAAAATCTTGCTTGAACAAGACCATAAGTGCATTGTGATCCCTACAAAACTAGGTTTTGCTGCAGTGAATAGTACTTGCCAGCTGCTACATTTATCCACTTTGGTTGTGTTACTGTATTTCACTGTGATCCCTTTCCAGAGCAGCACTGTATTAGAGGAGGAGGTTGACAAAACAGAGAGTACAGTAATTCTGGTCATAGCAGAAAGCTGCAGAAGCCATAACTTCTGCATAGGCCAAACAGGAGGCCAAGGAAAAGTCGGGTCTATATTAGAACAGTGAATATTCAAAATTTCGAGTGTTCTAATACGGAACCCTATGAATCAAAAATTTAAAACATCGAACATTCAGAATTGCAAATTTTTTCCTAGGGAAATAAATTGCACATTCCAAAACACATACAGACAACACAAGCACACCAAACAAACAGCAATCCACACACATACACTTAAACTCTTACACCTAACCCTACACTAAACTATACATACACCACTAACTATCCACTTACCTTAACCCAAACCCTAACCCTAAGGTCCGTCACTATCGCACAGTCACCTGACCCGCGCCCTAACCCTAACTCACCTAACCCGCCCTAACCCTCACGTCCACACAATTGCACACTTACCTGAACCTGACCCGTAACTTTCCACCACAGCTCTGAAAATACCGAAGCAACAGAAATGGACAGCCAAATTCTTTCCCTAGGAAAAAATTTGGTTTTCTGTTTCTTAGATATTTTCAGCGTTCGCTGAAAATGGGTCGATATTAGAACACTCAAAATTTTGAATGTTCAGTGTTCTAATATAGACCTGAAAAAGTCATATAGTATCCATATACCTACTCTTCTGGCAAGGAGATCTGCAGAGATAACTCAGTTATCTTTCACATTGCTGAAGTTACTGCCCCTCAGACTCAAAAGATAAGAATTAATTTGCTTTCACCTTTTGACATTCTGAGCAAAGTCAATGTAAGGTATATCCTCTGCACACCATACTATCAGGGGTGCAGTATTCCTTAAAGACCAACCTAACCTGGTACATCAATAGCCTGGAGAAGGAAGGCACTTTGCATGGAATATAACTATGGGATGCACTGGCATACAGTTAAGTTTCAAGGGTAAAGGCACCTATATGTTCACAAAGCATTCCCAAGACTATTCTGTATAGTGTACAATGTATAGCAAATAGAGATGGGAAGATCCAGCTGGACATAGTGCCCTAAGGCCCTGGATATTGCTAACTGCACAGACAAGCCTAGACTATAAAGACACTGATGGTGAAGGTGAATGAAAAAGGCATGCCTCAGCTACAAATATCTCACTGAGTCCCTAGTTGGTAGTGAAAATTATTCTATATCTGTTCAAAGGATTAAAAAATAAGTTTCCATCTACCATGCTGATCAAACAATTAATCTGGTTTATTACTGCTAACATCCACCAGGACCACAGAACCATTTCTCTTCCAATCTTCAAATAAGAATTGCCTTATAAGGCCACCAACTTAAGCAAAATATCTAAGTCCAGGGAGTTTCTGCGCAACTTCCTAAAGGCTTTGGTTGCTGTGTGACATAACCAACATCCTTGTAGGTGCCAAGAGAAGGACTTGTGATATTATGAAATTGCCTTTTGTGAGAAGCAGCTTGTAAACTGACCTCTATTTCAGCCCATGGGGGGAGACTGGTCATGATGGAAAGATAGGCATGGCAGACCACTGCAGCAGCCATTTGGTTATTTATAAGCCCACCACCCCCATAGAGACTGGGGAGAAATAAAGCTGCTCTTGGGACCCAAATTGACTTATTGTGCAATACAAACTTTAACATCAGCTTATTAATTCTGCCCTACTAGTTAAAAGACTGTGACAATATGCCTGACAGTATATTGCAGTTTTGGAAAAATATCACTTGCAGGGCTGAACCTCTACCCTGCCATGATAATCTGTGTCTAAATCAAGCACAAACTTTCAGGAAAAGACGTTCCCTTAATGGTTTACATTATTTATCAACACCACTACTATGTCTATACCCAGTACTAACCTCAATATCTAAGAGAGGGAGGCTACACACCATTTTTTCAGGCCTAACCATGTAAATGATCTTCTGCATCATTTCCCAGGAAAAATTCTGCTGTGAATTCAATAAAGCCTATATGGAGTGATTTTCCATGTAGGCATAGTGGCATGGCCCCAACATGGAAACTGGCAGCTGAGTGACCCAGTAAACAGAGCAAAGGGGAGTGCACGAGTGTGCGGATATGGAAGTGTCCATGGAATGCAAATCACCTCATAAGCAGGTAAAATCCATGCAAATGAGGGTGATTTGTGATCTAGTAATCTGAATGGTACCCATGTTGGAGGCGTGCTGATGTCAGAAATGTACACAGAAAGTAACTGTGCACAGAAATGAAAAAAATAAACAGGGGCTGTAAAAGTCCAGAAAGAAGGTTGGATATTGCAATGTAGGGATCGAAATGGCCAAAACTATGCCCAGTGAGTCCAAAATGCAATGCAAATCATGACTCCCACATCTGGTATGCATCACAGCTGTACCTGACCTTTGCCAGGGGGGACATCCTGTATGGCCATCTACTGGGGGATGCTGGCTATGCACTGGAACTGTGGATAATGACACCCATCCGAAATGCACACACACCTATGGAAGAATACCATAATGAGGCACACGCACAAACTAGGAACATCATAGAGCATGTGTTTGGGCTGCTCAATTCACGGTTCTGCTGCCTCACTATATCAGATGGACCCCTGCAGTACTCTTCAGCCACATGTACACACATGTTCACATATGTGCCATGCTACACAATATGATCCTGCAGAAACAGCTGCAGCAGGATTGTCACAGCAAAGGGACACACAGCCCCCCACAAGTGCCAAGGTCCCCACAGCCACATGGGGACTTGGAGGAGGAGCCCCTGAGCCTGTCCCTGTAGGCAGATGTAAGTGTGCCCAGTATGCCCTCGCCTTGGCAAAGAGGCAATGCACAGCACATGCACTGACATCCTAAGGACCTAGGGGCTAATACCTCACTCCGACTCACATACATAGTAAAAAGGATGCCAGCCACACCACACAACCTGCACCTTACCATGTATTGGCTGTGTACTGCGTGCATCTGACAGGGTCAGTCCTGAAGCACTGTAATCTCAACTGCTGCAGGCACAAGGTAAGTCACTCTTCTTTACAACAAATGTATGGGGTACTAGACTATGGTAGCATATGTATGGAGCTGCTGCATGTATGCTAGGGAATAGAGTGGGCTACTGGGAAATCTGCAGACAACTGACAGCTATGTTGGACAACAGGAGCTCTCTGCCCAGTACTGGCCACCACATAATATGCAGTTGTTCCCAAAGTAGCAAAACTCACTGCACTATGCAAGGGAAATGACAAACAGTGGGGTCATAGGACAGATGCATGACTGTCAATGCTAGAGTTCCCTACCCCTAACACACCCGTGTTCCCATACAGCTGCAGTAATATTATGTTTCCAAGGTAGTAGCAACAGACCACACAATCCCAAGGCTGACCGAATCAACCTGGTGACATGTTCCATGTCCACAATATGCAGGGGTCAATGTACTATGTATGTCTGTGGTTGATAGTGTCAGGAATTAAACTCCCCTGTCTGGTGGCTGTTGTGACTTAGTAGGCTAAGTACATTGCTATGGTTGATGGTGTTCATGGTTCAAGACTGGTTGTGCCTACTATTTTGCATGTGAGCTACACCTGTGGTAGGAGCTTTCAGACTGTCCATATGTCACTATTTGTTATTGTAAGAAAGAGACAATGGAGGGACAGGGGGCCACAGATATGGACAGTACGCAGCTCTGAGTAACCTAGATGGTGGCTAGTAAAACAGCAGGTTGTAACAAGTCAGAGTAGCAGCAGGATGTCAAGACTGTCTCGTAACTGTGTCAGTACTTACAACAAGTCAGTGGGCACCAGCATACCTCTCATATGTACAGTTTCACAGAATGTCCGCAGTTTTGCCTCATATGTCTGGTCCATGTTTCATAATGTTGCAGTTTTCTGGCAAACTAGTGGCAAATCAATAAAGGTTGACATTAAAAAATAATGACAGACGTTCTAGATGCAGACTTCATACCCCTCATAAAATTCATGCTAATACAAAACCTGTTATTCTACTGACTGTCTAAGGTTGTAACAGCGATATTAAAAAAATGTCCCTATTATTGTGCCTGTATCCCACTTTTATATATAGCTCAGGAGCCTCTAGAACCTGCTGTAAAGCACTAGGAAGCCTGAAACTGATACAAACACTCAGCTCTCCTTGTCAATAAGGAGAAATTAATCATAGGCACTAAACAGCCTACAACTGCAAAGTACCTTGCAAAGGTAAGGGAAAACAGCTCTTAAACCTTACAAAAAAGCATCTAAACAGGCATGTCCAAGGGTCAGCTTCCGGTGGTTTCTCCTGTCCACCTGGTGAATCTGGGCATACTGGGGCAATGCGGCAACTGCCTCATGTACACAGACAATCCTCTCCTCCTAGCACCCAACACGACAACCTGCGAGAGATGCACTTACATAGCCAAACTGGAAGCAAAGCTCTCTCCGGTCAAGACTGTGCTAGACAGTCAAGAGGAGAAGGCTAACACCTGCATTACACCTCTAGCAACTCATAGCCCTTCAAAACCCACACCATCAACTCCCACACATAGCAACACTAAACCCACATATGCGGAGGCCCTTAACATTAACCTGCCCAAGCAACAAGGACCTCTGAAGCTGAAATGCAAACAAACACCAGTCACAACCAAAGTGACACATAGCTCACAACACCAGTGTGCCACCCAACAACAGCCCCTAAGGCAAGACAATGTACCCAACACTTTAGTCATAGGTGACTGTATAGTCAGGCACACTGATGTCCCACTCACCAGACTGTACAAGGAGAAAATTACAGTCAGCTGCCTGTTGGGTGCCAGGATCCGTCACATAACGCATGCGCTCAAGTCACTCCACAACAAGTACAAATATGACTCTGTCATTGTCCATGCAGGAGTAAATGACTTGAGGCGTACCTCCCTGGACTACATGAAAAGAGACATGGAAGAGCTCTTGGATCATGTGACCCAGGCAGGTATGACCCTAGCCCTGAGTAGCATCCTGCCTTCACCCAGAATGATACCACAGTATAAGGACAAAATGATTGACTTCAACAATTGGCTAAGCTTCTGGTGTCATTCAAAGGGGATCCAGTATTTGTCTGCCTGGGAAGACATGATCGACAAACCACGATGCTTTGCCAGAGATGGTCTACACCTGTCACCCCTGGGATTCAGGTTACTGGCTAAAGTTCGTGCCATCCCTATAGTGCCCTTTTTGGGCAAGGTTCAAAGGATAAAACCACCACCATAACCGATATAAGCATGCAAAATCTGAAGGTAATGCTACTCAATGCTAGAAGTCTAAACCTCAAAATGCACTCTCTCGAGGCACTCCTAAAAATGGAGAACATTGATGTCTGTGCAGTGACTGAGACCTGGTTCAAGGCTCCAGAGAGCACCCCTGCAATACCAGGCTACAATTCCTACCACAATTTTCATTCACAAAACCAAGACAGAAACACTAAAGGTGGAGGAGTGTCCATATTCACCAAGGATATTCACACCTCCTGGCTAGTCACCCAACACAATGCATCTGAAATTCTCCAGGTGCAACTAACACTAGGTAAGACTGCAATCCAAATTGTAGCTTGCTACAGATCCCCCACCATACCCCAAGATTCTCACTGCACCTTCCTAAACATACTGGAAAATATTAAGATACAACCAAACATCCTAATACTAGTTGATTTCAACTACCCTGCCATTAATTTGGAAAACTACCCGGGTACCAACTCCTTTTCCCAACGGTTCTTGGAATTCATAAATTCCAATGCCCTGGATCAACTAATCCATTGTCCCACCAGGGGCTCCAATATCCTAGACCTGGTCATTACCAACATGGGAGATAAATGCTCCACACCAGTGGTCACTCCTTCATTGGTCAGGTCTGACCATAAGCAAATCACCCTTGACATCCACATCCCACCCCCACCCCCCAGTAAGGAAACCTCCTTAAAAAACTTCTCCAAAGCCAACTTCATGCTACTGAAGTCAGAAGTGACAAACTTCACAACACCCACGCAGACGGGATCTGGAAGTTCGACTGCAGAATCCTACACTAAGGCACTGTATGAGCACATCCACTCGTGCATGAATCGTACCATCCCAAATAGAACCAAGATGCTCTTCTCCAAAAAAAGGAAGCCAATCTGGTGGTCCCCTGCTATAAACAAACTATACAACAGAAGGAAGAAACTGTTGCAGAAAAGAGGAAAATCCCAGGATGCAAAAAACTCCCTCACCAGCCTCAGTAAGAAGCTGAGATCCCTCATAAAATCCTCAAAAGCTAGATATGAAAATAAAATTGCCAAAGATTCCAAAGACAACCACAAGGCATTCTATAGTTATGTGAAGAATCTAAATGGCAATGCTCAGATCTGCTCTGAGCTACAACAGAATGGCATTAAATATACTGATCCCAAGGATATTGCCAATATCCTGGCAGATCGATTTAGTGCCAACTTCACTTCCCTCTCACCCCCTAAAGGGCCCATCTCAATACCAAAAGATTGCCAAATTCCGATAATCACAGCC
Organism: Protopterus annectens; assembly: GCF_019279795.1. Classification (NCBI taxonomy): domain Eukaryota; kingdom Metazoa; phylum Chordata; order Ceratodontiformes; family Protopteridae; genus Protopterus; species Protopterus annectens. The sequence goes on from NC_056741.1 coordinate 1,586,160,954, forward strand.
ACACAGGTAGAAACAGCACTCTCCAAAGCTAAGAATACAGCATCCATGGGACCAGATGATATCCCAGGCTGAGTACTACATGAACTACAAAATGAACTGGCACCACACCAAAATGTCATGTTTAATCATAGCCTCACCTCCTGCTTCATGCCCACTGAGTGGCGCACAGCTGCAGTTATCCTGATCCACAAGGGAGGATCCACCTTGGATCCTGGGAACTACCGTCCCATCAGTCTGACAAGCCTGATCTGCAAGGGCATGGAACACATTATCATGGAACTTATAAACAAAGACATTGGCAACCTCCAGACACAGGAAACCACCCAGTTTTGGTTTGTGAAGGGCCGATCTTGTCTCCTGAATCTGATTGACTTCTTTGAATCAGTCTCCAGAGCTGTGGACGAGGGTAAGGAGGTATATGAGAGAAAACACTATACCGGGTACCACACAATAACGTCTTTATTTAAACAAAGTAAAAAAGAGAGGTGAGTGCTTTCGCAACCTTCGTTGCTTCATCAGACAAAGAATTAACTGTTCAACTGCTTGTTTTATATCACTCTCAGTCAAAAAATTTTTTTTCCAATTAGTGACATCATACAACTTTTGAAAATTTAAAGGCATATATGACAAGAATATTGTAAAATATGCATATGAATATAAAATATATATACAAAAATGTAAAGTATGTTCATATTTATGCATATCTAATTTAAAACAGTTAAATAGTCTCATTAAAAATGCATATATATAAAAAATGCATATAAATAAAAATGCATAGTATATTCATATTTATGCATATCTAATTTAAAACAATTAAATAATCTCATAAAAATGCATATATAAAATATATATATAAAAAGAATGCACCGGAACAGTTGAATGTTTTAAATAAGGGCCTTTCATTTATACCTGCTAGAAAGGCTAATCTTACAGAAATTATTAAAGACCCTAAATTATTAGGCAGGAATTTGTCTCTAAAAGTTTTGTTCCCAAACAATGTTACAAAATATGAATGTGTTTAAACAGCCTAGCACTTTCATTCCTTATACTCCCCCGAGTATACAAAGATTCCTTGATATATGTGAAACATCTTTTAGGCAGATATATGATGATAATTTGAGTGACTATTACTATGGAAATCTAAATACAAGTGAATATAGAGCACTGAATGAACTAAAGAACTTGAATTCTGTCGTTATTAAACAGGCAGATAAAGGTGGAGGTATTGTTATTTTAGATAAGCAATTGTATGTGCAACAAATGTATAAGTTACTGCTTAATAATGATACATACAGAGGAATCTCAAAAGTTACAGTGAATGCCATCATTGATAAAGTGTCTTTTTTGATTTTTGACTTATTAATTACTGATTTAATAGATGAACCACTGTTTAAATACTTTAATGTCTTGAATCCAACTATTCCTAAGATTTATGGTTTACCAAAGGTTCATAAAGACAGAAGTCTGCCACCAATGCGTCCCATAGTCTCAGGCACTGGTTGGTGTACAGAACCACTGTCTATTTATGTTGAAAGTACACTGCATGTGCTCTTAGACAAATGTGAAAATATTTTAAGAGACACCAAAATGTTTCTAGAGAAATTACATACTAGAATTGAAAGTTTATCAGATATTAATGACTTTGCTCTTGTTACTATCGATATAGAGTCATTGTTTACAAGTATCCCGAATACATGGGGCATTAATATGATTAGAAATTTTCTTACAAGAAATAATTGCTTCACCAGTGAAAAAGTACAACTTATATGCAGTTTGTTAGAGATTATTCTGGAAAATAATGTATATTTTGAAGAACAATTCTTTCTGCAACAGATCGGCGTTGCCATGGGCACACCATGTGCAAATAGTTATGCTAATCTATCTCTTACATTCTGGGAACAAACACATGTCTTTTCTGATAAGAATCCATTTATTAGTCAGCTTTTATGGTATACACGTTTTGTGGATGATGTTTTTTTATTATGGAAAGGCAATATATCTGAGCTTATATTATTTATTAACTATTTGCATACAACTACTGATTTTCTGAGATTCACATACAAATTTTCTACATCTGAGATTGATTTCTTAGATGTACATATAATCAAATCAGAGTTGACAGGTTTTACCAGCAAAATTTTTCACAAACCTACGAAGAAAAATACATACCTTCACAAAACCAGTATACATCCTAGACACATTCCAAGAAATGTGCTCAAGGGGCAGGTATACAGAAGATTAAGATTACACAACAATGATAATGATGCAGTACTAGCTTTGAATAAATTGAAAACTGATTTTTTAAGAAGAGGATATCATATGGATGAAATAGATAGAACTATTTCTGATGCTTGGACACTCAGGGACTCTAAATGTAAAGCGTATTTTCAATCTTCTAATTCTATTACGTCAGATAGCAGTAATTTGAGAAATAATACACAAAATAATAGCATTAGAGTGGTTTTTCAGTATGCTAGTAATGTTAATCAGTATACTAATATTATTAAACAACATTGGTACATTTTACATGAGATTCCTTGTTTACATTCTTTCATTGGTAATGCACCTAGTTTCAGTTTCAGAAATAATCTAACATTAAAACAACAATTGTGTAATAAAGACGTCAAAAAAACTACCTATAACTCCAGACGCAAAGGTACTTTTCCTTGTAGGTCTTGTACTGCTTGTACACATATTCATAGTACTACACCATATATTCATCCTGTTAGAAATTTTACACTATACTCTCATTCATATGCAGACTGTAAAACCACAGATGTTATTTATTTTTGTTTCTGCCAAATATGTCATGCCTTCTATATAGGAAAAACAAATAGAAACTTAAAGGATAGAATATTGGAACACATAAGAGACATCAGAAATAACAAAACTACTAGTGCGCTTGCTCAACATGTTTTAAACACTGACCCTTCACACTCTTTCAAGTTCTTTGTTTTACAACATATACATAGAAATGTGAGGGGAGGAGATATAGAAAATTTCACAGAGAGCCGAGAACAAAGATGGATTATCAAGCTCAATGCTGATAGATATCCAGGTTTAAATGGTTGTACATCACTCGTTCCATTTCTTAAAGCTAGACGCCTTCAACACAATTAATTTTTTGCATAAAATAAAAATATATATATACATATATTTCTTTTATTATATATTTTGTATTATGCATTCTTTTTATATATATATATATATTATATATACATTTTTATGAGATTATTTAATTGTTTTAAATTAGATATGCATAAATATGAATATACTATGCATTTTTATTTATATGCATTTTTTATATATATGCATTTTTAATGAGATTATTTAACTGTTTTAAATTAGATATGCATAAATATGAACATACTTTACATTTTTGTATATATATTTTATATTCATATGCGTATTTTATAATATTCTTGTCATATATGCCTTTAAATTTTCAAAAGTTGTATGATGTCACTAATTGGAAAAATTTTTTTTGACTGAGAGTGATATAAAACAAGCAGTTGAACAGTTAATTCTTTGTCTGATGAAGCAACAAAGGTTGTGAAAGCGCTCACCTCTCTTTTTTACTTTGTTTAAATAAAGACGTTATTGTGTGGTACCCGGTATAGTGTTTTCTCTCATATACTTCTCTTTTTATATACTGGGTTTTACTTTTCGTTTATGAGGGTAAGGAGGTCCACACAGCCTATCTGGACCTCACCAAGGCCTTCAACACCATCTCCCACTCTGGAATCATAGATAAACTTACTAAGCTGGGCATAAATCCCTATGTCACTCGATGGGTTGCCCACTGGCTTACTGACAGAACCCAGACTGTAAAAGTAGCCGACTCCAAATCCAGTTCCAGACAAGTGACAAGTGGAGTACATCAGGGTTCAGTCCTGGGACCACTCTTGTTTGGCATCTACTTCTCTGAAGTACAGGCCAACACTAAGGGACTCAGGCTAACAAAGTTTGCAGATGACTGCAAACTGGGAGCCATTACTGAATCCCCAAATGATGTGGATATTCTACAAAAGGGCTTTAAAGAAACAGATGCCTGGTGCCAGAGCCATGGGCTCAAGCTTAAAGCCAAGAAATGTATAGTCATCCCCTTTGGAAAAAAACACGTACCCATGAACTACCACATAGGTGGCAGGACACTAAACATCGAAAGTGTGATGAGAGAATTAGGGACACAAGTGGACAGTGGTCTCACTTTCGATAACCACTTCGCCACAACAGTCAGGAAATCCTTCTACGTGGCACACCTCATCACTAAGGGCTTTTCATCCAGAAAAAAGGAGGTCATTGTCCCATTGTACTCATCCCTCATTAGACCCATTATAGAGTATAATGCCCCATTTGGTATGTACCTCACAAGGCATCTGCAACAGCTGGAAAGGCCACAGAAATACCTCACTAAAAAAATCACAGGCCTAAAGCAGATGCCATATGCTGACCATCTAAAAAAACTCCAGCTATACTCTGTGGCATATCATCTCTGCTTAACATACAAGGCCATGTCAAACCCTGAGCTGTTGGACATGCTCCGCTTAAAGAAATCCCAATCCCTCAGAGCCACACGCTCCAGGGATCTAAACCTTATCATCACAATGAACAAAACATGCTGGAGGGATAGGTTCCTGACCCAGAGACTCCCCATACTCTAGAATAGACTGCCCATACATGTCAAGCAGAGCACCTCATTGGCCCTCTTCAAAAGGAACCTTGATGATTGGATGGGAGATAGGAAATTCACTCCGGGGATCATGTCAGTCGCCCTGCTAGACAGGGGTCCAGAGAAGTAAATATTGTGGGAAAAAAATTTCAGGGAATTGTTATGGCTAGGCTTGCATAGCCTAGTACCAACCTATGAACCTATGAACCTATGTCCAGATTTCTTGATCTAGCAGTTTGAGAGGTATGGGAACCCTGTAGCATTATAATACCAATACAACACAAACTGTCTGAGGACCAGAGCTGACATATGGGGTGCAATGCTGGACATCTTGCAAAACAGGTACAGTCAGATGTGTGACATGTGTAACCCTGTGTGTGGTGTTACATATTGTACCCCAGTCACAGCATACCTACAACTACATAGAGATGCAACTGGGAACAAAGTCAGGAACAGGAGCAGGACAAAGCCTCACAGATAAGAAGAAGGATGAACAACTGGCCAGACAAATGTAGAAAGTGCAGAGTAGAACATGTTGTGCAGTAGCATGGGTTCCGTGTTGTGTATGGAGTCAGTAACTCAAATATCTGTTAGCAGTTCATCACATCAATCTATAATGATCCGCTACTGATGTACCAGGAAATCACACTGCTATGCAAAATGCACCAGACATATGATGAAAAACAGTGTTCAGTCTAATACAATCTGTATACACCCTAGGTATGACTCAGATAGTATGGCCAGCACACAGCTGGGAATACTTTGAGCATTCTATCAGAGAGGTACTGGACTGTGTAATCAGGTGCTACAGCCAGTTGGTTGTAGCACACAAACTCCTGGACTGGAGTACAGGTAGGTCTGGACTGGAGTCCCTTTTTATGTACTGACAGTCACACTAGGCATGCTCCTACACTTTCTCAGCCATGTCTGAAGCCTCATCTGCCTATAGAACTGAGATGTCAATATATCTCTGTGCATACAGACAGCTATATATACCTAACTGTTTGTCCCTATCCCCCATCAGACATGATTACCCTTATCTATCAGTATGTGGCACATATAAGATATATATATATATATATATATATATATATATATATATATATATATATATATATATATGTATCTGTAGAGTTTTATATAGATACATATTAAGATATATATATGTGTGTATATATATATATATATATATATATATATATATATATATATATATATATTTAAAAGAGAGAGAGAGACACACAGTATATGTGATGTAGTGCTGCAGCCACTTGCACACAAATTGTTACCAGTAGTGCGTGCAACTAGCACAGTAAGCTGTAATGTGTATTAGTAGGTAGGTGGGGGTTCTAATCTCACATCAGCCACCATGTGAGTAGATATTCCACATACAGCAGCATACACATGCCTAACAGGCATATGTCTGTGCAATGGTCAATCATTTTATGGCCCTGTAACTAGTGTCCTCCACAACAGTGGCCTCCCTGTCAACAGATGCTGATGTCATCCACCCCAACAGCAGTGGCAGACACTCTCCAAACACATAAGCTCTGTGGTGCATGCAATATGTATGTAGCACTATGCTCTATACAACTAGATAGGTAGGGGCTATAATCCCAACAATGCTAACTCTGTGAGTGTGTGTATGCATAAGTATATCCCCTTGCAGTAGTGTGTCTGTCTTGCTTGGACCCAGTGCCACAGCTGGTTGAGGAAGGGTAGCTGGAACCACGTGAACCAGCCTAGCCATTGAGCTATGGTGTTGAGGTTTTTTCAAAGTGTATAGGTTCGTAATGAAGAGAATATTTAAACGTTAGTTATAACAGCATGCCAGGTTGTTCCAGTTAACCCAGTAACATAACACTGCATAGCATATGGAACACAACAATAAGTGGTACAACAGTCAGTATTGCAACAGTATGCCAGTAACAGTTACGGCAAAAGGCCAACAACATAGGTAATTCAGCAAAGTATGTTAGTATGCAACCATTGTAATATATAACAATAATAAAACACAAGGCCCAATATAACGTTTTGAGAAAAACATATGTTAAAAACCATGCCCAATGTATAACGATAATAAATTATGATGCAGATAAGGGGTGGGGGGAGTGAGAAAGACATTCCATTGTTACCAGTATGGGCTATATGTTTGAAACAGTACTCTGATATACTCTATAGGTCTCCCCTTACATTATGTGTAAAAATGCCCTATAGCTTCTGTAGCACCTACATATCTCTCAAGCTATCTGCATGGGACAGTATGGGCCAAGCTGTAACACCTACAGGTACACAACTACAGAGGGCTATTACATGTCAGGGGAACATATGTGACTACCAAGGTGTACTATGGACTGATGTAGTGTGACTGTGCTATTGACATAAATCAAGTGTATATTAAATCTGTGTCCAAGTGATTTGGCTCCAGTGATCACAAATGACAGCGTGAAACTTGAGAGACATGTATCGTACATAGTACACAGATGTTACACTTATCATGTCATCCTTGTCAGGCATGGGGTTACGCTATCAGCAGACATTCACAGACAAACAGGCATACGGCCGTACCAAGATTAAACAGTTTTATTTGTTTTATTAATTTGTATTAGTACTGTACTTGTTGACTTTTAATATACTGACGTCTTATCACCTTGCTGAGTAATGCTGTTAACACTCTGGTACATCTGGACACACAAATTAGTAACCCATTTGAACAGCTACTACAGCCAATTATTTACCTGTAATTCCTGTGGGAAGAACATCTGTTAACAATACATAACTGTTTCTATAAATATATAGTAGCACTTGTCCCTGGATTTGAACCCCGGTCTGTATGTGACAAAATGCACATCATACCTAGTGTTTATCAAACTGAGATATTGAGCCTCTGCTGAGTATTGATTGACTGATATGTGCCTAGAGCTCACCTAGTAACAAACTGTGTCCTGGTAATAGAAGTAGAGTGTTATACAAGACTCCAGTAACACTTGAACACACATGCAAGAGATTCATGCATGATATATATAATAGGTGAACTGTGCATTAATATATGAAATGTGGCTGTAGACAATTAACCCCTAGTGGGTGGAACTATATGTCATGTGTACAGACCATATCGGAGTGCTGAGTTTTGTACCTGACCCATATACAGTTGCAGAGTGTATATTTGCAGTTTACAGCTATTAGAATTTCATACTTGCCTGCAGCAACGTAACTAACTCCATGTCTGCACTTTAGCAAAACACTTATCCTTCACTCACTTTGTGGTATTATTCCTGTTTTTACATCACAGCAGTTGTACTACTCGATTTCATGACCAACAGCCCAAAATATACACATATTTGCACAACACAGCTTTATTAGGGTTGACATTATGCAGTGATTGGTATACATGTAACAGTCTTTATTGATGAACATTTCCTATAATGCAGGTGTTGCAATACAGCTGTGATTCCGCAATTAATGCAGTAGAAACTTCATTTCCTTAATATTATGAATGCAGTTTAACTTTATTTCCTTGATATTATGAATGCAGTTGAACTTTATTTCCTTAACATTATTCATGCAGTAGAAACTTTTACTTCCTTAACATTATTAATGCAGTAGAAACTTTTTTCCTTAACATTTTCAGGTATCATACTTTCATCTTTATTGCACTGTACCTTTTTCCTTAACATTTCAGGTATCATGCTTTCATCTTTATTAGTCGGGAGTGGCAAAGAAGTATGCAAGAGTGGTACAGGATATGTACAAGGGTAGTGTGACATTGGTGTGGTATGCGGTGGGACTGACAGATGCATTAAAGTTGGGGGTGGAATTACATCAAGGATCAGCTCTGAGCCCTTTCTTATTTTCAATGGTCATGGACAGATTGACAGACAAGATCAGATAGGAGGCCCCATGGACTATGATGTTTGCAGATGACATTGTGATCTGTAGTGAGAATAATGACCAGGTTGAGGAGACCCTGGAGAGGTGTAGATATGCTCTAGAGAGGAGAGGAATGAAGGTCAGCAGGACTAAGACAGAATATATGTGTGTGAATGAGAGGGAGGCTAGAAGAATGGTGAGGATGCAGGGAGTAGAGTTGGTGAAGGTGGATGAGTTTAAATACTTGGGATCAACAGTTCAGAGTAATGGTCAGTGTGCAAGAGAGGTGAAGAAGAGAGTGCAGGCAGGGTGGAGTGGGTGGAGAAGAGTGTCATTGAGTGATTTGTGACAGATGGGTACCAGTAAGCATGAAAGTGAAGGTCTACAAGAGGGTTGAGAGACCAGCTATGTTATAAGGGTTGGAGACAGTGGCATTGTCAAAACTGCAGGAGTCAGAGCTGGATGTGGCAGACTTAAAGATGTTAAGATTTGCATTGGGTGTGATGAGGATGGACAGGATTAGGAATCAGTATATTAGAGGGTCAGCTCAGGTTGGATGGTTTGGAGACAAAGCCAGAGAGGCAAGATTGCATTGGCTTGGACATGTGGTGAGGAGGGATGCAGGGTATATTGGGAAAGGGATGCTTAAGATGGAGCTGCTAGGTAAGAGGAAAAGAGGAAGGCCTAAGATAAGGTTTATGGATATGGTAAGAAATGACATGCAGGTGGTTGGTGTGACAAAGCAAGATGCAGAGGACAGGAAGAAATGCAAACAGATGATCTGCTGTGGCAACTCCTTACAGAAACAGCCAAAAGCAAAAAAAGAAGATGCTTTCATCTTTATTGCACTGTACCTGGCATTACTCAGTTATATCAATCCAGGTCTATGACCACATTCATTGCAGTACACTTAAAACATGCTTGCAGTAACTAATGTACTCTTTTTTGTTTATATGACTATAGATTGCAAGGTGCATCTGTACTAACCATACTCTCTGTGCAACCTTGCCAGGTGCCCTGCATGGGCCTCCATGTTGCAAGCTCTCTCCTCTGCAGCTGTGGAGAGAGAAACACACTATTATGCGTACTTGTCTATCACACATGCAGATTAGTAATTGGTAAAAAAATTTAGCAATACGTACAAACTTGTGGGACATTGTTATCCTGGGCATCTTGGATCCAAGTGGCCAAGAGACCTCCCTTCCTACTCTTCAGGTCATCAAAATGGTGATGCACCTGCTCACCTGTGTGGGGGATACCAGTTGCACTGGTAAGGTTATGTGACAGCCAGTCTCAGGCCTCCAATTTGTATTCTGATCCCTGGTACTGGCCCTACAGCAGCTGGATGTCGTGGTCTTTTATGAGGAGTCCAACCATGACCCTGGAATCCAGAATGTCCCACCGCTATGCCTGGAAGTGCCCACCCTCTCCAACTCCTGCCATAGTCTCTGCCAAGATCAAAGTCCAACAGATACTGCCTGTATTCCCACCTGTTGCACTTAAATAAGACTGTTTTCCCACCCTTTGCCACCATTGGGACATTTTAACAATGCGACTCTCCACTTAGCACCACGCAAACTCACTGAGCTCAGCAGAGCAGTGCTTAAAACTAGCAATGCATAGCGGTGCAGAAACCAGCTTAGCTGAGCTGGGGACTGCTTAAACAGGATTTGCTTAGCAGTGCCCAAACCAGCTAAGAGAAGCTGCTCGTTGCTAAGCAGTGTTAAAAACAGGTCCTGTTTAAGCAATGCTTGGCTTGGCTTAGCAGTGCTTAGCAGAGTTTAGCTAAGAGCAAACCAGATTTTTAAAAAATAAAAAATAAATAAAATTATTTGTTCATTACTACTAATTTGTTATTATTATGTGTATGTATTTTACTTCTATATTTCCAGACCTTATGCATTTTAACTTCCTTATCTTGGAGTGTGAATTTTATGTACAGTAAACTTGTGTGCAAGTGCATCATTTCTCATCAGGTCTCCACTGAAAATGGACTTCTGGCTCAGCTGGTCTAATCTGGTTAACAAATGTTGATAAATACATCTATAGAAAAATAAATAATTTATAAAATTTTGCTATCAAATATAAAAGCTGAATGGACTGTGTATTTAAACCATGCACCTACTGCCGTGACTCTAACTATTCAGCTACATGGATATGTTGATAACTGCTAAACATTTCTATATAGCTCTCATCTATGTTAAAACACTGCTGAGCACTGCACCACACCACGCAGACACACTCAGCTATGTTTAAACTTGACCTTTGATATGAAAATTAAAAGTATCCATTTTCTATTTTTAGATGTCTGGTACATATCCATTGCTAGGTGCAGTGTGCGCAAATGCACACACACAAAAAACACATATTTTACTTTAATATTTCAGTGCCATCCAGCACTTTGACAGTGCAGGGGGTGTGTTGCACATCTCTAGACACTGTAACACCCCCCCAAACTGATTCTGTAACCATGTTACATGTTTCTCTCTCTCCTTTAGGAGCATGCCTTCATTAATTAATGCAAGGCATGCTGCCGAGGTGGAGCCACAGACATAGCCACGGTACCCTCCGTGTAGGTCTTTCACTATTCGTACATAGATTTTATTAAAGCCCCACCTCTGTTCTGGAAAAAAATTGCTTTTACTCCAGAGCACTTGAAAAAAAAAGTCTAGGAGGTTGTTGACAAGCTAATATTTCTTGTAAGCAAAATGTAATTGAATATTAGAGGTTCATTGCCCACTACTTCCCATCCCTATAGTACTTAGTGGGTGTTAATCATTACTAATGTGCAGATGGCTAGCTAAAACAGGGAGGAAGATAACAGGCAACCTTGCCTAGTTCCCTTCCCTAGGGGGATTGTAGGGAGACATTCTGGCCTGTTAATACTGTGGCAATGGAGAACTGTAAACAGCCTGAATGCTCCTCACAAATGCAGGAGCTTTCTCTGAATCTACAACTACTGCAACAGCAAGCTGGACGTACCTTTGCACCACTTGCAGCTATAGAATTAATACATGCAAATGGTCTGTACTGGAGCTCCCTTTTACCAATCCTGCTTGAGGCTAGGCTTCAAGCTTGGGCAGCAAATAGCTCAGTCTGTTAGAGAGAATGTTTGCATAGAGCTTTGTTTCAACATTTATCAGGGATGTAAGCCTGCAATTAACCTGGTCTCTTTCCCTACTTTTTAAAAGACTATAATGTAGATTCCTTCACGGATAGAGGCATTTATCTTGACATAATAATAGTATTAAATAATTCACCAAATTGTAACAGCTTATATAAGTTAATATCTAGGCCATCTGGTCACAGGGCTTTTCAATTCTGTGTTTCTTGAAGTGCTTTAAATACCTCCTGAGGGCTAACTTTCTTAGTCAAAACTTCAGCTTCTGTTCTATCATTCTTAGTTAAAACATATATTATTCAGTAAAGGAGTATATTCCAGCCCAAGTTCAAATGGATCCACTGATGTGGAAGCTGAATATAGGTCTTCATAAAACTTTGCAAATTCTCTGCCATTACCCTTTGGATATATAACTAGATCATCCTTCTATTTTAAACAACTGATTTTTGTTCTAGCCCTCTATAGTCTATGCACTACCAGTATCCACAGCTTATCAAACTGGTTCCAGGGCTGAACAGCTGCCCTCTTCAGATGTAGGGAGGATCTCGCTACATTGCCTTGTTGACCATTTGCTTAGTTGCCCTGTAGCTCTGAAGTGCCTCTTCTTTTTTAAATCTGGTGCTTAGCACCCTATTGTGAGTCTGGGAAATCTTTTCCTTAAGGCTTCTAATGTGGTTGTCAATGTATCCTAAAATCCTAGTCTCTTAGGTTAAAAATTAAAGTATTCTCACCATATAAAAACAGGCTTTGACCTAGATGAATTTCTATTCAAAAAGGCCTGCATTCTAATAAGCTGTTTGGATTTTGGTCCTCAGTTGTTTGGAAGCTGAGCCCCCATGCCTTGGTACCAACACTAGCCTGTGGGTCCCAGTCCAATTCTTTGTTTCTGTCTCATGGACCAAGATTGAACAGGGAATAATTTTACAGTCCAAAATCCATTTTATTAAGCTTTCAGCAGTAGAAAGTAGTATAGATGACTACAGGATTCTGTTGAAGGGACAGAAAATGTTGAACCTGGATCAGATGTATATAGCAATTTTCAAATATTAAATAACTGGAGCATGATGGTCATACTCTATTAGCCTTTTTTGGTTCTTAATGAGGAGTTCAACTCTGAGGTTAGCTCTGTACAAAACTGTCTTAAACACCACATTAAAGTTATCCACAAGTAAAACTGGCATTTGTTGTTATTAAAGTCCTGCAGTGTCCACCATACAAAAGTTAGATCATCATTACTAGAACTGTATAATGGGCCCAAAACTTTGCCACCACCAGTCTACCAGATTTCATCTTTTTCCAATCATGGAGAGCCTGTCCTAGTCAAAGGTAAATAAATACAGCTACAAATCTTTTAGAAAACAGAAGATAGATTACTTGACTGGATCCTAGTCAACAAAGCCCCTCACTCTTACCTAGCAGGCTGTTTACCTGACAGTCTTAGTGACTATTCCCCCACTTTCCTAATTCGGCACCACACAAGCAGTCTGAAGCCCATTATCCACAGGCAAATGCAGAAAAAGTCCAACTTCAACCCCAACTCCTTCATCTCCTCCTTGCAAAAAATTAACTGGTCACCACTAAAATACCTCAACCTAGATGAGGCTGTCCACTTCTTCAACAGTACCTTCCTCTCCATCCTAAACACCCATGCTCCTGTAAGAAATGCCAAAGTCAAATCCAGGTGTGCCCCATGGTTACAAAAGACCACAAGAACCCTAATGAAATCCATAGATAAAGCCTGGGAGCACTGGCGACTAACAAAAAATAACTCAGATAGGCAATCATTCCTTGAATTGCGCAATAAAGCCAAAAAGCATATAAAATTAGACAAATCCCTCTACTATAAATCCACCCTAAACTCTACCAACCACAACCTTAAGCAATTCTGGTCCACTATTAACACTATCCTCCACCCAGGGAAGGTTAATACCCCCCAGCCATCCATTCCCCCCTCCTCCAGCAATATTGCTGAATCCTTCAACAAACACTTCACTGAAACTATAACATCTCTAAACAAACAACACTTCCCTACAACAGCCCCCCAACTCCTAACCCAAACCCCCCCACTCCTCTTTTCTTCTTCACCTCAGTACCTACCTCCAACATAAAAAGACTATTGTCAAAACTTAAACCCATCAAACTGGCAGCTGACAACGTCCCCTCTGAATACTTGAAAATTGCAGCTGATACACTAGCCTATCCAATTTCAATTCTAATCAACCGTTCCATAAAAGAAGGCTATGTTCCCTCGATATGGAAAATATCCCACATCATTTCCCTCCACAAAGGCACCCCCTCCACCAACCTCTCCAATTACCGCCCCATTGCTATCCTCTCCCCTCTCTCCAAGATAATTGAAAAATGTATCAACACCCAGGTCTCCAACTACCTCCTAGCTAATAATCTCCTCTCTAAAACCCAACATAGTTTCAGGTCATATCACAGCAATACCTCTGCTCTGCTCTCCTTCACCAACACTATACTTCATCACAAAAACAATGGCCTCTTCTCTACTGCCATATGTCTAGATCTCTCAAAGGCCTTTGACATGGTATTTCATGAGCTACTACTCTCTACTCTCCCCAACCTCTCCTTCTCACAATCAGCCTGCAACTGGTTCCACAGCTATCTACACAGACACCAGCAATCAGTAATCTGGGACGATAACCTATCACTTCACCTCCCAGTTACTCTCAGAGTTCCCCAAGGGTCTATCCTTGGCCCTCTGCTATTCTCACTTTTCACTAACAACCTACATACTGCCACCACACAAGCATCTCTTATATAGTACGCAGATGATGCTACTCTCATCTGCTCTGCCCCCACTCTACCAGAACTACAAAAAAATCACACAGGAATCATTCACTTCTGTAGAAAGCTGACTATCCAATGCTCTGCTCCCACTCAACCCAAGTAAGACAAAACGTCTCCTGTTCCAACCTTCCAAAGCCACCCAAAACACCCCCCACCTCAACATTCTTGCCAAAGACAATACCATCATCTGTCCATCAGAACACACAAAATTACTCGGTGTGGAAATAGACAACAAACTTAGATATGACACCCACATAGCTCTCACAATAAAAAAGTTCACAAGAAACTTGGTGCATTATACTGAAGCCGCCAATTCCTAACCAAGGCGGCTAGAATCTCCATAACCAATTCCCAACTAATCTCCACCCTACTCTATGCATCCCCCATACTTACCAACCTTAAACTGACAGACCTACACAAGCTGGATGCTTGTTACAATATAATTGCTAAATTTGCCACTGGAACCTCCTACTGCAACCATCATTGTATCTCCCTTTAAGAACTAAACTGGCTAGAACTCCCACAACTCCTTCACTTTAATCAACTCACCTTCGCTCATAAACTTATTAACCACCCCCTTAACATCCCTTCCCTTCAAACCCTTCTACAACCCTATCATTCCACTAGGCCCCTCAGATCAAGCAACAAAAATCAACTTACTGTTATCAAACCCAAAAACTCAGCAGGAGAAGCCATATTTTCATGTACCATATCTAAACTTTGGAACAATCTTCCACCCTCTATAACTACTCTACCTTCCAGCAGCCTTTTCAAGACTGCACTCAGATTCCAAATTTGTACTGCCTTTGTCCTTATTCTAATCCAAACTAACACCCCCACCTTTACCTTCCCCCCATCTAGACTCTTAACCCAACTATACTACCGCCACTACTACCCACAGTCAGAAATAGCTAGTTGTCTTTACATACCTTAACATCTTGTCTGACAACTTTGTTACTCATATTATAAATGAAAAGAAACTATTTTAACTTGCAACATTTACTGTATATACTGTTCATAATCAATAACTTGTTATTATATTAAAGCCAACAACCTGTTGCTGCAACTTTGTATCTCTATTTATCATGTACATGATGTGGAGCTTTTCTCCATGAGCATCCATTGAAAAAGGACCTGCGTCCAGTCAGAATTTCCCGGTAAAAATAAATAAATAAATAAATAAATAAATAAATAAATAAATAAATAAATAAATAAGATAGGACATCAGCTGAATGTGTAGCAAGTTTTCCAAGATCTTGGAGATAGGGGGCAGGATAGCGATAGGTCAAAAGTTGGAGATATCATAGTTTTTGCCCCCTTTGTGAACAAGGAAGAATGTAGGTTTTCTTCAATAATTTAAGCACATAAGATTATTGACTGGATCTGTTAATTAGGATACTTAGAGGGAATGCAATGGCTTCGGTGGCAATCTTTAGAAATGTTTGGGTTAAGTGGTCAGGTGCGTTAGAGCAGAGTTTGAGCTTAATGAGTAGTCTTTTAATAGTTGTGGTAGAAATGGGGTTGATAGTGAAATTAGAGGTAGACTGGGGGTTCGGTTCAGGGGGGGATGAGAAGCTTGTAGAGAGTTACGAAAGTAAGGGAGGTGCTTGGTAGAGAAATGTCATTTATGCTGTCTGTGCCATGAGGAAAGCTAGTGGTAATGCTGGCTACTAAGTTTATGAAAAAAGAGTTAAAGAGAGAGGCAATTTCATGAGGAAGTTTGTCATGGTGTGGACAAGGACTGTTTTTATGTGGCAGGGTTCAGGAGAGATGAGATGGAACTCCAGAATTTTTGTGGGGGGTTTATTTATGGTTAGACTGCAGTTTTGTGTAGCAAGCTTTTTGTTTTTATCCACTAGCTTTTTTACCTGATTACAGAGCTGTTTAAAATGTATCAGGGTGTCCTGATTTTTGTTAGTTTGATAATGTTTCCATGTTTTATCTCTAAGATACATCATATTGTTAGTGGGCTTGGTCAGCCAAGGAGCATAGTTAGTTCTGATCATTTTCATGTGGAGTGATGCAAGGCTGTTCAGTGTGCCCAGGAATGTAGTATTGAAATAATCTACAGCATTGCTTAGTGGGGGTGTTTTCAATATATGCCAGTTAATATTTTTGAGGATATCAGTAAAGATTTGGTGGTTGAAGTCAGTTAGATTCCTTATCTGTTTGCCCTGGAGGGGGAGCGGCAGATAAAGGCAGGGAGGTGGCTACTCAGTGTGTCTGGAAGAGTGCCTGCTTCAGATATTTTATTGTGGGTGGGAGATGAGAAGTCAGTCTGGGGTGGATCCTGTAGTGTTTCAATTAACCTTTCTTAACCATTTTCCCATGAGTTCCCATATGAAGGAGCAACAGATGATGCAGGATGCAGTTGAAGAGAATATGTAACAGGAAGATGCTCTAGAACTTTCTGTAGAATTCCTGCAGGAAACAGAGAGCAAAGAATGTGCCCTCAGTTTAGAAGAAAATGATTTAAGGAATGAGTTGCTCGATTTAATAGAGATGTTGATTTGTTGCACTTTTTGTGTGCTGTAGCATAGACTAGATTAAGACCTGCTGAATCTGGTTCTGTTTGTTAAATTGAGCACTAAACCAGACCATCTTTTTTTGTAAAGGGCCCCACCCTGCATCATTGTGGCACGAGACTTCACTTAGGACTCATCTGATTGAAGATTGCTGACAGAGGGCTCAGGTTTGAACTTTCTATTGGTTAAATAAATGACAATACACTCCCCCACATCAATTGCAATTCCAACAAAAGCCCATCCACTCCTCTATTTATATTACAACCAGTACCCACCTCTCTAGTTCGTAAACTGCTCTAAAAACTAAAACCATGCTCCCCCTCTTCTGATGGTCTCCCAGCTGAATAGTTAATACTTGCAGCAGATTCTATAGCTCTTCCAATTAGCATTCTCATTAACCAATCAATCTCTAAATCATATGTCCCACAACTATGGAAAAACTCAATTATTACTCCCGTTCCACAAAGGCGGTAACACCAGTGATCTATCTAACTACTGGACCATCTCCATACTTTCATCTCTGTCTAGAATTCTAGAAAAGTGTATTCATTCTCAATTGCTAAAACATTTCACAGACAATTACCTACTCACACCCATCCAACATGGTTTTAGGCCAGCACACAGCACAACAACAGCCTTACTTTCATTTACCAACACTGTGTACAAAGCTCTTGATGCAGGTTTACTAACATCAGTGATCCTACTACACCTATCAAAAGCTTTTGATACAGTGTCCCACTCAAAACTACTTTTACAACTTGAGACCATAAGCTGTTCCCCACACACTCTAACCTGGTTCCATAACTATCTACATGACAGAAAGCAATCTGTTAGATGGCAAAGTAAGCAATCCAATTACCTACTCAACAACACAGGCATTCCCCAAGGGTCTATTCTTGGGCCCTTGCTTTTTAACATATTTATTAATAATCTCCATAAAGCATCCCTGCAAAGTACACTCATTCAATACGCGGATGATTCAACAATAATTACATCCTCTAAGAGCACATCAGATCTCCTAAAGTTAACACAAAATGCATTTACTTCCATTGAATCCTGGCTTAATGAAGCTCAACTGCTACTTACTCCCAAAAAATCAAAACTTTTACTCTTCACGACCAAACTTCTAACTCTAGACTTTAAAATATTCTCTCAGAACAATACAGAAATTGAAGTTGTAAAAACAGCCAAACTACTTGGCATCACAATTGATGAGAAACTATCCTTTGAGAATCATATACTCAGCCAAATCAAAAAGACCCATTTTAAGCTTGGCAAGCTCTATAGGCATAAAATCAATTTGAACAAGTCTACCAAGTTGAAACTAGCTAATAGTCTATTTCTACCCTACCTCGTCTATGGTTGCCCCGTTTTCACTAACCTACACAAATCTCTCTAGGACAAACTGCAGTCGTGCTACTATAAAAAAGCTAAGTTTGTCTCCAACATGCCAACTCGCACACATCATTGCCTGGCCATTAAATCTATAAAATGGTTTGAGTTCCCTCATTACCTACATTACTCCCAACTTACTGTCACCCACAAACTACTAAATAATCCAAACTACTGACATCACTTCAAACTATAATACAAACACACACCCCTACTCGGCATCGTAGGTCCTCAAACAAACAACTCTTAACCATAGCTAAACCCAACAAAAGAGCTGGACAATGTTTCTATTCCCATGCCATTGCCAAACTTTGGAATGCGCTCCCTCTCTCTATTATTCAACTAGACTCTTTAAAAACATTTAAATTTGCACTAAAGAACATTATCTCAATAATCTTGTCTGTTGTTGTAGTCATATGATTAAACAACCTTAAATGTGTTGGCCACTATACTCTATAAATACGTTTATTAACTTAATATATTTGCAATTTACACTATCTGTCTTTGTATCCAATCTCACTTGCTTTCTTTATTTCTGTGGTTGAATAAACAGAATCGATTAAACAGTATTCTTACTTATGAGAATATACAAACAGAATTACTAAAAGTTTAACACACTGGGGGCCGGATTTATGAAGGCTTGCATGGAGCGTAAGAACAGTGTAAGACGGCAGACAGTCAATATGTCTGCCAAGCGATTCAGCAATAGCCGGTAGGGGCGTGCATGAGCGCTTCTAAAGCTACTCTTGCACGGACAGTGTTATGGTATGCAAATTACCTCATTTGCTGCAGAAAGCTATGCAAATGAGGTAAGTCTGTGATCCAGAAACCACTAACCTGTCAGTGTAATAGTAGTGTTATTTGCAGAATTGTACTCCATTGGTAACGGAGTACCGTTCTGCAAATAGCTAAACGGAGCCATGACAGCTCCAAAAAAAAGGATGCATCTAGTTAAGGAAGCATGCCAATGGCCAAATATAAGGCCATTGGCATTTGCAAATGTTGTAAAATCCTTAAAATCCAATGTATTTTTTTTTCCCAGTCGCCGATGTTTAACCATAGCGCAGCATCGCGTAAACATGCTGCGCTTTAAATAAAATTAAAAAAAGGTAAAAATAGCCACAAATGTACTTTTACACTAAAAAAATTGTTCTGCCATGCAGGTGAATGGCAGGCTGCAAACAACATGGCCACTGAGTAGTGGTTGATAAGGGGGGGAAGCTCAGTGTGAGAGATGTAACCAAGCATTAGTAGGCAATCCTATGCAAATGAGGAAAAGGATAGCGAATCCCAACTTTCCCTGGCATGTGAGCCATGTCCCTAGAGTGTAAGTGTAGGAGTAGGGTAGTAGTCGAGTAGAAGATAGGTGACATCATGAGGGGGTATGTCTGAAAGACTGTAAGGTGATTCGAGCACAGTGGCATGTGTTTTCCCTGAGTTGCTCAGTATTGCAAGAGGTGTGTTTACAGTGGTAGTAGATGAAAGCAAGAAACCAAAGGGGTACGCCGTGGATATATCAGAAATTTCTTGCAAATGGGCACACAGCGTGTGTGCACATGTAGGCGAGTGTCTTCGTGCATGCGTGTGCAGTGTAGTGTGTGCGTGTGTGCAGTTGTTTGCGCGCCACTGCTCCTTGTGGAAACAGAAAGGGAAAAAGGAAGGAAAAGAACTAGTAGGAAGTTAACCAAGGAGAACTAGAAGGTGAAATATATCGCAATCAGCCAATTACACAGGCGGTCGACTAGCCCAGCCCAGCCCAGCAATTTAAACTTTGCAAACAGCAGTCTAACCTGTTTTCTCACAAGAACTCTGCAACACTGCAGTTTAGAAAGAGTGAAAACTCAAAAAGCTTAAGGCTGAAAAAATGTTAGGGGCTGCCATTGCTATTATAAACCAACATGTGCAAGTTGCTGTGGGTGGTGATGTTGTGAATGCTGCTGAGCAAACCACAGTGAGGAGACGGAGAAGAGTGTACAGACCCAGGGTAACCTACCAGAGGCTACATGAGCTGGAGATAGTGGAGCACTATAAAATGGATAGAGACCTCCTGCAGCAAATTGTTGAGCTGTGCCAGCCACACCTCACTCACAGAACCAGCAGAGGGGAACCCATCCCAGTGGATACCAAGGTATGTGTTGGCCTACGAATACTAGCTACAGGTACCTTCCAGAGACCAACTGATGATATGATGGGTGTTTCACAGGCATCAGCATCCAGGGTACTGCACCAGTTCCTGGATGCCATGTCAGCACATGTTGGTGAGCATGTATATTTCCCCAATTCCAGTGAGGCATTGGCCAGCAATATGCATTTCTTCCACCAAATAGCAGAATACACTGAGGTGGTGGGTGCAATAGACTGCATGCACATACACATCAAAGCACCACACGGTGAGCGGGGTAGTGTCTACATCAACCGCAAGGTCTTCCCCTCCATCAACTACCAGGTCATGTGTGATGCCCAGGGCATAATAATGAATGTGTGTGCTGGCTGCCCTGGAAGCAATCATGATTCCCACATCTGGCATCTGACGCAGCTGTACCAGAGATTTGCCAATGTGGACATCCCTGGCGGTTATTTAGTAGGGGATGCTGGATACGCACTGGAGCCGTGGCTGATGACACCCATCAGAAATGCACACACACCTGAACAAGAACTCCATAATGAGGCACATGCAAAAACAAGAAACATAATTGAGCATGTGTTTGGGATGCTCAAGTCACAGTTCTGGTGCCTGGACACATCCGGTGGAGCCTTGCAGTACTCACCAACTACATGTACCCAAATTGTCATGGTATGTGCCATGCTACACAATATGATCCTGCAAAGACAGCTGCAGCAGGAATAGCATGGGGCAGGGCCAAACAGCCCCCCACCATTGCCAAGGCCTGCACAGGCACAGCGTGACTCAGAGGAGGAACAACCTGAGCCTGCCCCTGTAGGCAGAAGGAGGCATGCCCAGTATGCCTTGGCCTTGGCAAAGAGGCAATGCATAGCACATACACTGACTCAGTAGGAGCCCTGGAAATGACACCTCTCTCTGACTCACACATACAATAAAAGGGATGCCTAACTTGACACTGCCTGTTTCAAACATGTATAGGGAGTGTATTATGTGCATCCAACATAGGCAGCCCTGCAGCACCACCTGAGGCATGATTGCCCTATATTAAGCAATATAAAGCAGTGATAAGCACATTTTACCAGTATTTAGCATATTTAAGCACAATTGCGTGGAGCTGCGCACCGCGCAAACTAGCACAACATCGGGCAACGTTGGGCAACGTTGGGCAAAGTCAGGCAAAGTCGCTTAAACATGCTCACACCTGCTTTACTGTTCCTTAACCAGTCAGGTCTGCCCAGCAGGAAAATAAAAAGCAGTGACAAGGCTCAAACTCAGGATACTGTGCACTATAGACACAGTACTGAACCACTAAGCCATGACAGCATTTAATAAGCACAGACACAGCAGGGCAATTGTAGACTAACGCAAACACAAACAAATGCTGTATCATGCCCTC
Source organism: Protopterus annectens (assembly GCF_019279795.1). Classification (NCBI taxonomy): domain Eukaryota; kingdom Metazoa; phylum Chordata; order Ceratodontiformes; family Protopteridae; genus Protopterus; species Protopterus annectens. The sequence continues at coordinate 1,586,182,869 of NC_056741.1, forward strand.
TGAACTTCCCCCCAGGCCTAAGCAGACAGATAACAGCAGGCCAGGCAGTGTGATGTGGGTTGTGCACCCTATGAAGTCACAAACTAATAAACGTGGAATTGGAAGCTAAGTTCTGTAGTACAGTAGTATGCCTCAAGCCAGTATGATAGGCAAAAGTACACACTGAAATGGAGTACCTGACATAGAAGTGCAGGCCTAGCAAATGTGTATAAGTGTCAGGTGAACCCCTCATCCAATGTACACCCACAGTAACAATCAGGTGTGCCCCCTGGGTATAAATGTGCAAATAATAGCTGTCCCTCCTGTATGTAGAAATGTTGATAAGTCTATGCAAAGTGACTCATGGAAGCCCTGCAGACACAGCATGCTTCCTGTCGATGTACAAATCAAAGGTGAGCCCTGAAGTAAAAAACAACTTGATTTTTCGCACACATATAGTATATATGTCCATACTGGGCATGCTCACATACTAACAAATTTAGCAAATCCCAGTCAGCAACATACTGAAAGGTCATACTGGGCATGCTCACACATCAATAAACGAAGCAAATGTCAGTCAACAACATACTGAAAGGTCATACTGGGCATGCTCACACACTTAGGCCATGTCTGAGTACAGCAGTGGGCCACACATATCTGGCAGTTGCAGTTCTCACCCCAGAAACATGTCACTATCCATCAATCATGCCTTGTGCACACAGTGATATGAAAACAGATCCATACAATATATTGGACTCCTGTCATAATCAAACTATGTACTACAAGTACTGAGCTTGTTCAGAGAAAGTGAAAATTCAAAGAAGACCAATAAATCTCCGATCAGTATCATCAATAAACAATGAGCACTCCTAACATTATCCAATCCATATTCTGGCAAAAATATTGTCAAAGACTCCCTAGAGAACCATGAAGCTTTATTTCGCAATGTCATAAATATCAATGCAAACACATATATGTTCTAAGTCATTGCAAACTGTAAATTAATACATGTACATGACTGACACCGCCAACATCTTGTCAGACAGGTTCATACATATTTACCCCCCTCTCACTGACAAAAGGGCCCATTACTATACCTGGAGACTGTGAAAACCCAGAAATCACATATACAATGGTTAAACAGCACTTTCCAAACCTAAAAACACGGCGTCTATGGGATGATGTGGCTTCCCTAGATGTGTCATATGTGAACTCCAAAACAAACAGACCCTGCACCTGAACAGTCCGTTGAGACTCACCCTCTGTACAGGATATGAAACTGTTGAATGTGTTACAGCAACATTTGGCACACTCCACAAGTGTTGGTGCACAACAGACCATAGGAACTATTGTCTTATAAGCCTATTAAGCCTGATTTGCAAGGCCATGGAGTCCATCATGATGGAACTCATAAACAGAGCTATTATGAGCCTACAACCACCCAACCCTACCAAGTTAGGTTTGGTCAGGGGCAGATCATGGTTCCCAAACCTGCTAGACTGTTTTCAAGGCAGTCATCCAAGACATATATCAATGAAATGAGCTACACATGTCCCAAATAGACCTTGGAAAGCCCTCTTCCAATAACCCAGACACATGTCGTATCCACAAAATCAACAACCAGTGCATAAATATGTATGTCATCTGATGGATTGCCAACTGGGGAACAGATAGATCCCACAAGGTAAGAATTTTGGTCTCCTGTCCAAGCTGGTAACAACTTCTGTCCCCCATGGCTCAGTCCTGGGACCCCTCCTGTCTGGTGTATACTTTTTAGAAATACAGTCAAACACATGAGGGCTATTTATAGCAATGTTTGTGGATGACTGCAAAAAAGTTGTCATAATCGATGTGGGGGACAACAGAGACATCCTTAAAAAGGGTCTCAGTCAGACATATGTGGTGTAAAATTATGCCCTCGAGCTACAGTCATACAAATACCACATAGGTGCCAACACCCTAAATATGGAGGTGATAATAAGGGATCTATGGGCACATGTGGACAGTCATCTCTACTTCCAGAAATATATCCACAAAGTGGTTAGAAAATCATGCTATGTGTTCCCACAAACTGCCAAGGACTTTGCATGTAGGTCAAAGGAGGTTCCCGCTACTCATCAGTCATCAGACCCATCAGAGAGTACCACAACACACTTGCAATGAATCTGACTAGGCACCTTCAGCAGCTGGAAAGACTACTGAAGTACCTCAACAAGAGGATTACTAGCCTCAAACAATTGCTCCATGCAACCAGAGTGAATTTAACTCAATCTGTACTCTGTTGCATACTGTCTACTCAGGAGATCTCTGCCCAACAGACAGGTCCATGTCCAATGCAGAACTGATGTACATGCACTATCTGATGTAAACACAAGCTCACTGTACTACATGCTCTAGGGATATCATCATCACAACATTAAATAGAACATGTTGGAGGCATACATGACTAACTCACAAACTTTCCTTGCTTTGGAACAGGCTCCCAACTGACATTAAGCTGAGACCCTCAGTGACACTCTTCCAGAGGAGTCTTGATGAGTGTATGTGAAACTGAACTGTCACACCATGGATCACTTCATCAGCTCTACTATACAGAGGCCTAGGGAACTAACTCCATGGGTGGTGATAGCTGCACACTCTGGACATACTAATATATGCCTTCAGGCAAATAGCTTATCACCTACCTATGTACCTATATATATATCTATATATATATATATATATATATATATATATATATATATATATATATATATATATACATATAGATATATATATATATATATATATATATATATATATATATATGTGTGCGTGTGTGTGTGTGTGTGTAGGGGGAACACAGTATAATAAGTCAAAGATGGATGGGCACAGATGTGTTTAAAAGGGTGACCATGACAGGGAGCCATCCAGGACTGTCCCATCCAGCACACATCCCAATGGCATGAAAGACATGAGGTGCACATCTCTCCCACTGTGCATAAAATCCACCAGTATCTGTAAGCATTACAGTGTATGTGGTCCATGTGCCTGCTGTACAACATGACTGTACAATGAAGTACACATCTACTATCTGTAGACATGTACCTGTCACATAGGCCCATAGGTATGTAGTAGACTATGTCCACGAAGGCATATATCAGCCTATGCAAGTTGTGCAGCTTTCACCACACCATTGGGTAGTCTCCCAAGGCCTAGTTCTAATAGTTAGTACCCTAAGCCCCTTTCTAGTGGGGCTGCTGATGTGATGCCTGGCATGAACTGTCTGTTTCCCATCCACTCATCAAGGTTCCAGTTGAAGAGTGTCAGCGAGGGGTTCTGTCTGATGTACATTGGGGATCTGTTCCAAAGTAAGGCAAATGTCTGGATGGTACTGTATCCCACCAGCATGTTGTAATCATCATCCTGATGAGGTTCATATCCTTGGAATGTGTAGGGCGACTCAATGTTGTTATGTGTAGATGGAGCATGTTCAACAGTCATGTGTTGGACATGGCTCTGTATGTTAGGCAGAGTGTGCCTCTGAGTAGGCGGTATGCAACGAAGAACAGATGCAGTTTTACCAGTTGTGTTGCATAACACAACTGTTTGAGGCCAGTAATCCTCTTGGTGAGGTACCTATGTGTTTTCTACTGTTGCTGGATATGCTAAGTCGAGTACATCCAAAATGGTGCACTGCACTCAATGATGGGTCTGATGATGTAAGAGTAGAGTGCCAACACTACCTCTTTGGATCCTGCTGCAAACCCTTTGTTGATTAGGTGGGCCACATAGGATCTCCCAATCACTTTGGCAAAATGGTTGTCAAAGGAAAGATGACTATCTACCTGTGTCCCCAGATCCCTTATCACCTTGTCATTTTTAAGGGGGTAACACCCATGTGGTAGTTTATGTGTATTTTGTTTTCAACAAAGAGGATCACTATGCATTCCTCTACAGTGAGCTTGAGGCCATGATTCTGACACCACACATCTGTCTCATAGAGTCCCTTCTGGAGAATATGTCTGTCTTCCGGGGAATCTATTAGGGCAAACACTTTACAATTCCCAGGAAACTTAGTCAACCACAACTCTCCTGTGTTGGCATGTACATTTGAGAAGTCTATACCAAACAGGAGGGACCCCAGGACTGAACCCTGGGGGACACCAGTCATTACCGGTGTAGAGTCTGACATGTAGCCAGCAACTCGTAATGTGTGTGACCTATCTGTGAGGCAGTTTGCAATCCATCTTGTGATGTATGGATTCATGGCCAGGTTGGTGAGTTCATCTATGATACCTGACTGGGGAATGGTGTCAAAGGTCTTAGCAAGACATAGGTAGGCTGTGTGGATTACATTTCAATCATCTATAGCCTAGGTAACTGTCAAAGAAATCCTTCCAGTTCAGGAGGCATGTTCTGCATTTGACCAAGCCAAACTGTGTGTGCCCAACTGTGTGAAGGTTCCCAGTCTCTGTATTGTTGACTTCCATTACGATTGGCTCCATTGCCTTGCAGAACACATTTGTCAGGCTCATAGAGCATGAATGCCAAGGGGTTTTCATGGCCCCACCCTTGTGGAGTGTGAAGAATGTTGCTGTGCAACATTTTATGGGTACATATCCTGTAGAGAGCATGTAGAGAGAGGTGTAGGTATCCTTGATGAATATGGATACATCCTCACCCTATGTGCTATGATTCAGGTTCTGATGATGGAAGGTAAGGAATGAGTAGTATCCTGGTAGTGCCGGTGTGCTGTCTGGAGCCTTGAACTAGGTTACCGATACTGCACAGATATCAATATTCTCCATAATGAGAAGTGCCTCGAGTGTGTGCATCTGGAGGCTGAGACTTCTGGCAATGAGTATCATTTAGCTCACTTTGTGGATATTTATGTTGGTTACGGGGTTTGGTTTGTCCTGCATGACTGGTGTTCCACACCTGATGTCAGTGCCTCATTGGTCCCATCTGACCATAAGCTAATCACCCTACATATCCATATTCTGGACCCACATCCCCATTAAGGAAACCATGCTAAATAATTTCTCCAAAGCCAACATCATGCTTCTTAAGACAGAAGTGCTGAACTGCAGGACACACATGCAGATGGACAATACAGTTATGACTACATAATCCTTCTCAATTGCACTTCATAAGCACTTACATGACTGCATGCCTCATGCTATCCCAAGCAGAACCAAGACGCTAACCTCCAAGAGAAGGAAGCCAATCTGGTGTTCCCCTGCCATAAACAAACTGCACAACAGAAGGAAAATACTGTTGCAAAACAGGGTAAAATCCCATGAGGGGAGGAGCTCCATGGTCCACATCAGTAAGAAGCTGTGATCCATGATAAAATCCTCCAAAGCTAGTTATGAAAACAGAATCGACACTGATTCTAAAGACAACCACAAAGCATTCTATAGCTATGTCAAGAATCTCAATGGCAACACTCAGATCTGCTCTGAGTTACAGCACAATGGCACTAAGTATACAGACCCAACTGATATTGCCAACATCCATGCAGATAGGATCAGTGCTAACTTTACCACCCCTCACTCATGAATGAGCACATCTCCATAACGGAAGACTGCAAAGTTGCTGTCATCATGGCTGCACAGGTAAAAAACACTCTCCAAAGCCAGTAACACAGCATCCATCGGACCAGATAACATCCCAGGCTGTGGTCTACACAAACTACAGAACGAACAGGCACCACACCTATGTACCATGTTCAGTCATAGCCTCACCTCAGGCTTTGTGCCTGCTGAATGGTGCACAGTGATGGTTATCCCACTACACAAGGGGAGAGACACCATGGTCCCCAGGATCTAGTGGCCCATTAGCCTGATGAGCCTGCTCTGCAAGGCCATGGAATGTATCATCATATAACTTATAAAAAAAGACACTGGTAATCTCCAAATACTGGACCACAACAATGTTGTATTTGTAAAAGGCAGATCATGTCTCCTTAACCTGATAGATGTCATTGAAGCAGTTACCAGAACCGTAGACAAGGGTAAGGTGGTTCACACAGCCTATGTAGATCTTGCCATGGCTTTCAACACCATCCCCCACTCTGGAATTATAGATGAACCCACTAAACTAGGTATAAATTGCTATATCACAAGATGGGATGCCAACTGGCTAACTGACAGAACACACACTGTGAAAGTAGCAGACTCCAAGTACGACATCAGACCAGAGGCAAGTGCAGTACCACAGGGTTCAGTCCTGGCTCCTGTCCTGTCTGGAATCTACTTCTCTGAAGTAAACTTTAACATGGAAGGTCTATGGCTATTGAAGTTTCCAGATGACTGCAAACTAGGAGCCATAATCAAAACCACTGATGATGTGGACATCTTACAAAAGGGCCTCACTGAGACAGATGCCTGGTGTTAAAGCCATGGCTTCAAGCTCAGTGCCAAAAAGTGCATTGTCATCCCCTTTGGTAAAAACTCTGTAGCCATGAACTACAACATAGGCGGTAGTATACTTAACACTGAAAGTGTAATTACAGACCTTGGATCACAGGTGGACAGTAGATACAACTGTGATAATCACATCCCCGCAGTAGTCCTGAAATCCTACTACATGGCACACCTCATCAAAAAAGGTGTCTCATGCAGGATAGAAGAGGACATTGTTCCCCTCTACTCATCACTCACTAGATCCATATCAGAGTACAACACCCCTTTTGCTATGTACCTCACAAGACATCAACAACAACTGGGAAGGCTGCAAACATACCTCACAAATAGCATTAGCAGCCTGAAATACATGCCATACACAGACAGTCTCAAAATGCTCCAGCTGTACTCTCTCGCATATCGACTACTCAGAGGTGATCTCTGCCTAACATACAAAGCTATGTCAAACACAGAGCTGTTGGACATGCTCCATGTAAAACACTCACAATCCCTCAGATCTTCGGCCCCAAAACCCAGAGTGAAATACAAAAGGAAGTGGTGTATCCATTTACCCTATGGATACCCACACCTTCAGGTTAGTGGCACAGCATGAGGCCTTGGAGACCATGCAAGTGCAACTAACATTGTGCAAAGCTGCTTATTAGATTGTAGCCTGCTACAGATCACCTACATTATCTCAGGAACCTCACCCAGTATTCCTGAGAACAGTGGAAAATACAAATGTCCTACCAAACACCATTATATGAGGAGAGTACAACTACCAAAACACTGACTGGGAGAATTACTCGTGTACAACGTCCTTTGCCCAATGCTTCCCAGAGTTTAAAAACTCTTAACACTCTGGAACAACTGGTTACCACGCCCACTAGAGGTGACAACATACTGGACCTGATCATCACCAACATGGGGTACCAGTGTTCCACAACAGAGATAAATCCCTCACTGGTAATATCAGATCATAAAGTAATCACACTGGACATCCACATCACCCCCCCCCCAACAGTCAAGGAAACCACTGTGAAGAAAGTTTCTAAAGCAAACAGCACACTTCTCAAGACCAAAGTGGAAAGTTCTAAAGCACCCTTGCTATAGGATAATGCTGTACAATCTGCAGACTCATTTACAAGTGCATTCTATGAGCATCTACAGGGATGCATGTATTGAGACATGCCAAATAAAACCATGATGCACTCCTCCAAATATAGGAAATCAATCTGGTGGTTGTCGCACATAAATGAGCTATACAACAGAAGGAGGGAACGAACACACGATAGAGCAAACTTCACATAAGGAAAGGCATCACTGATCATTATTAGGAAGAAACTATAATCGCACATAAAATAATCCAAGGCCAGTTTCTAAAGACAAATTGCCAAGGAAAGTAAGAATAGCAGCCACAAAGCCTTCGTTAGCTATACCAAACATTTAGGTGGGACTCTTAAAAATGCTGTCAGCTACTGCAAAATGGAAAAAAGATACACTGAACCAACTTACATTGCCCACATCCTGGGGGACAAGTTCAGTGCAAACTCCTCCCCCCTACATCACCCCCAAAAGGGCCTGTATCCATCCCAGAAGAATGCAGAGCACCAGACTTCATGGACATGCAGGTAGAAACAGCCCTCTCCAAACCTAAGAACACAGCATCAATGGGACTGGATGGTGTCCCAGGCTGTGACTTACACCAGCTCCAAAAGGAACTACACCCTCACCTACATTCACTGTCCAGACTCAACCTTACCACAGGCTATGTACCCAAGGAATGGCATACAGCAACAGTCATCCAGCTCCACAAAGGGGGTGCCACAACAGAACCAGGAAACCATTGCCCTATAGGCCTACTCAGCCTGGTCTGCAAAGCTATGGAGCAAATTATCAAGGAACCCATAAACAGAGACAATGGGGACCTCCAGACACTGGACTTTACCCAACTTGGCTTTGTTAAGGGTAGATCCTGTCTCCTAAACCTAGTTGACTTATTTGAAACAGTTACCAAGGACATAGATGGAGGTTAATGTAGTCCACACAGCCCACCTGGACCTCACTAAGGCCTTTCAACACCATTCCCCACTCTGGCATCATGGACAAGCTTACTAGCTTGAACGTTACCAGCTATATCACAGGATGGGTGGCCAACTGGCTCACAGATCAAACACACATGTTCAGAGTTGCGGGTGCCATGTCCAACTCTAAACCAGTCATAAATGGCATCCCACAGGTATTGGTCCTGGGACCCCACCTGTTCAGTAGATACTGCTCAGAGGTACAGGCAAGCATGGGAGGAGTATGGCTGAACAAGTTTGCAGATGACTGATAACTGTGGTCCATAATCGACTCCACAGCTGACACAGACATCCTACAGAAGGGCTATAAACAGACAGATACCTGGTGCCAAAACAATGCCCTCAAGCAGAATGTCAAAGAATGCATAGTCATCCCCTTTGGATAAAACAAAGTGCACATAAATTACCACATAGGTGGGAATCCAGTATGTACGGAGAATGTAATTATGGCCCTGGGGACACAGGTAGACAGTAAACTATCATTTGATGATCACATTGCCAAAGTGTCTACAAATTCCTTCTATGTAGCCCACCTAATGTCACCTAATGTAACCCACTTTGTCTAGTCTGATGATGTCACCATCCTACAAATAAACCTGTGGAAAAGAGAACTCCCAGTAATGTGTATAGCGCATTGTGTAAATGTGTGCTGCTCTAGTCTCATTAAGTATTTAGGTAGGGGTTTGAATCCTGCACTTGACAACTGTGTGTGTGTATCTCCTTGAAAAAAAGCAACCTTTTTGGAGGCAACTACAACACCTCAAAAGTGGTATACTTATCTTTGTCAAGTCTGATGATGTCACCATACTACAAATATACCTGTGGAAAAAAGAACTCCCAGGAATGTGTATAGCGTGTTATGTAAATGCATACTGCTCTATTATCGTTAGGTAGGGGTTTGAATCCTGCACATGACAACTGTAAGACAGTGTCTGTGTGTGCATCTCCTTGTAGAGGAGCAATCTTTTTGGAGACAACTACAACACCTTAAAAGTGGTATACTTATCTTTGTCAAGTCTGATGATGCCACCATCCTACAAATATACCTGTGGAAAGGAGAGCCCCCAGTAATGGGTATAGTACATCGTGTCAATGCATACTGCTCTAGTATCATAAAGTAGTTAGGTGGGGGTTTGAATCCTGCACTTGGTGAGTGTATGTGTGTGACACCATTGGTGACTGTGTTGTGGGTTTTGCTTTTACTACTATATGACATATCACAATGACAACAGTATGTGCATTGCACGTTAGGTAGCTGTGTGGCAAATTAATATAAGTACATGTGACCTCAATTATTTCAGAGGTGGGAACCCTGCTTTCTCCATGAACACATCTGTTATCTTTGCCAGAGTGTGCTGCTGCTTTCCAGACCTTAGGTCACATCTGTATGCTTGCGACAATCCCAGCCACTGCAGTGATCCCTGGCCTTGGTCATCTGTGTCACGCACACTCATCATGATTTCTTTTTAATAGTGTGAGTGAGGGTTTATGCCTGAGGTATATTTCAGACCAGTTAAAATGCAGCAAAGTCTGTCAATGATGGCTATTCATTATAGGTGTACAACAACCTTTGTGGATATGCATGCAGACCCCTTATTGCTTAGGTGATTCACCGAGGGATTTCAAAATACCTTTGGAAATGCAATTACCAAAGGAGCGATGATGTAACACTTGGCTGTATGTACCCATCGGTACCTGTCAACATGTTGGGGGCTACTATGTGGTACTGTGGGGATACTATGTTTTGTAAAGGTGGATGACCATGCTTTAGTTGGCTTATAGTTTTACAGCATGGGTTTGACAACAGGCATCTGCCTGTATGATACCCTTGTGGAAGATGTGTGTGTCATCTAGAGAATGCATTATAGGCCACAGTATGCATTCCCAGACGTGGACGGACATATCACTACTGTGTTTGCTTGTACCTAAGTGAGCTATATGGCAATCAGGAGTGGTCCCAGGAATGGGTGCAGGTGAACACCACTGGTTACTGGCATAGTATAGTTCCAGAAGGGTACAAATGTTACTGTGTGTCCTACATCTGTCTGTCAGTTGTCAAGACATCATCTAACAATTGTTTATGGTCAGGCTGTAGAGGTTATGTATACTACCAGAATGCAAACCAATGACAGATAGTAACAGTATCACCCACCCACAGCACAGTGTCAAACCATGTCATACACACATGTGTGCCCAAGTTCCAAAATGTGTGTAGTACAATGCATACTGGCCACCAACAGAAACTATGGAGTGTTAACACTCTGTAATACAGGGCATGTCACCCTGCCCATGTGTCCACTATGCACGTACATGCAGACACCGTGTTCACAAATGTACACCTGCACACCTGTGCTGCACACATCCCACATGTACTGTCCACTCTCTAACACATGCTGCCAATACTACACACATCAGCCAAGTGGCACGTGGGCGGACAATACACTATTGGGATTAACACTAGTGTAAACAATACTCCATTGACAATCATAGCTTTAATGCATCATGGCTGCTCAGCTACACCATCAAGGATAACATTACACTTTACTGCTGACAACATGCTAACATTGCTATACTGCAATAAAGTCACCCTGTGCATCAGCACCCTGTTACCCTGTTCCTGCATCAATGTTACAGATGTCAGGAGGTGGCACAGGTTTCATCATATGCACAGGGTGTGTTGTTGGTTTGCCAGAGGCCTACATTGAGCCATACAATCGACATGTGTGTGTGTGTGTGTGTGTGTGTGTGTGTGTGTGTGTGTGTGTGTGTGTGTGTGTGTGTGTGTGTGTGTGAGGGCCAAGAGTACTGGTATGGGCCAATGTTAATGTAATGTGTGTGGGTATGTGTTAGCCCTAGGTGTCTGGTTTATGTGTATGTGTCTGCATGCATACAGTTCAACCATGTGGTTGCCATATACCGGGATTTGTGGGACAGCCACAGACTGTACCTGGCAGGCTTTACAGATCACCGTGTCCCACCATGGATACAGTACCTGTGCCTGGCAGGGGTGCTACTGACAGTATCAGGTACTGAGCCAGACTGAGTGCTATCCTCAGAGGTAGACATATGTACACTGGACCCAGGTCCCTGCTGGGACTGTCCAGAGCCACGTGCACGTGGTCTTCTAGGACGGTCTATGGACAGCCCATCCCCCAACATTGCTGGGGCTGGTACTGGCACTGCAGGAGCGGCTGTGACTTGAGGGACATCTGCGGTGACTTCCAGCTGCTGATGTTGCTGGCATACGTCCACGTTGACATCGCACCTGTCCCGCACTGTCCTGACACATGGACATGACATAGTGGAGGACATCTAATGTCTCACCCCAATGTCTATCCATGACCTCAGTGTAATTACTGATGGCACCTGCTAGGTCATGGATACTGTCATTTAAAGCGGTGTTATGTGCCCTCTGTGCCCTTAGTCCCTGTCTGGTGTACTGTTCCATACGTGCCTGTGCCTCCATGACAGCCTGGAACATGCATGAGGTTGTAAGACCTGTGGCATGTCTGCCAGGGGCATGATGACCAGCAGTGCTCTGACGAGAACCCCTGGACATCTGCCTATGTGGTACCATTCCAGACCTCTGGGTATGGCTGCTGTGTCTGGATGCATGTGCCATAGGTACCACACTGTCCTGGCCATTGCCGACTGTAGACTAAAACCCTCAGCTAAGGGCATTGGTGATGAGGGATGTATTGGCAGTATGGCTGTGTGCATGGATGGGGTGGACAGCTGTGTACTGTCGATTGATGGCCCAACGACATATACCCTGGAAAACATGCCTGTGTCTCAACACACCTATCATCATTATCACTATTTGAGCCAGTGACATCAGGTTCCCTGTTGCAGTAAACCAGCCCAACCTCAGCACCTGTGAGAGGAAGACAGGAAGCACACTTTACGACCTGTACATGATGTCACAACAAATGCACACATGCACACATGCACACATGAACACATGAACACATGCACACATGCACACATGCACACATGAACACATGCATACATGCACACATGCACACATGAATACATGAACACATGCACACATGCACACATGAACACATGAACACATGCACACATGCACACAAATACACTCCTCACTAAAGCAGAGACACACACACCACCAGCAATCCAGAGCATACCCAATAGCGGTTGATGGTGGGGTACAGTATTACAAGACAAACAGTCATATCACACGTGTCAGCATGCAGGACATGTGTTGCTCAACAGCATGCAGTGTGAGTGTAGACAGTCCTTGTTAATAACAGTATACATGGCTTTGATGCATGTGTGTTGTTGTTCAGTGATTGTCCTCACCCAGGAATGCAATGTGTACATGGACACAACATTGCTGTGCAAGTATTACAAACTCTGCAATGTGTTGTCACTCACAGGTATACATACCATGGCTGGATGTTTATCTATGTGTCACATAGATATTCATTACTGATTAGAGCATCTGTGTCTTTAGCAGATAATTGTGGACACTGGTTTAGCTCATGCATGCTATGTATACACACAGGATGAGTGGTGCATGTATACCTGATGGAATACCATTGCTCAACATAGCCATTGTACAGTAGTTATGGTGAGTGTAGAACATATTGTGGACATGCCAGTGCCAGCCATGGCATGGCATGCTACAACACAACTGCAACATTAAACATCACACATACCCAATGTGTGTCATGCGACCTATACACTCAATAGCATTACAAGACATATATGTGTCACTTTGTGCAAATGGTGATTGCTATGCATATTGTGTATAGGTGCATATGTTTGCACACACACACAACATTGAGGTGTATAGCAATGAATGCTATGTGTAGTACTGTGGTTACTGTAACTGGATGGCGTGTTGTATCATGAGCCATCATCATGCAGCATCATGTGTCACTCAAGGCTACTTATGTGTGCCAGACCAGCACCTATCATGCTGTACCTGAACCGCAGTACCATGGCTACATTCACCATTTCACAGCCAGTTGTTACATGGGTTTGTAAGGTGTCCACTAGGGAGCATTGCCTAACATGAATGTGTTGGGTGTTGGAGAGTGTCACTCTGCCCCATGATAGGCCTCTACCCCTCAGGTATATTATGTGTGCTGTATGGATGACATTTGGGATACTAGAGTGGGACCTTACAGCGTGTGTCTGAATATGCCTTGAATAGCATATTAACATGTACTGCATATGACAGAGTTGTGTATGTTGTGTGCATGTATATCAACTGCCTATCCAATGTCCACTATAGTGTAGCCACAATTGTTTGGGATGCTCTGTGTATTGCATCTGTTTGAGGCAGCCACTCACATTACTGAGATGTGCATAGTCTCACAGCAAACATGCACAGCATGCATTATGCGTAGGTGTGTTACATGTGTGCATGGCCTACACCTCACCTATGACATGCACATTTTATTAGCAATATTAAATGTAGAACACACTCACCAGCATGGGTCTGCTGCCTTGCTGTCACACCAGAGGGACCTACAAGGATATGAAACAGTTTGCCAGTGGCAACAACTGTGGCATTGCTACTGTGGGTTTGCAATCTTACAGTAGTACAATAGGTGACAGTCACAGGCTTACACATCATGTTTCACATTATCAGTATTGAACAACACCAGGCTCCACATCTTCTAACTACACAGTACATATCTCACATATGCATGATCTAACAATAGAGGTAACAGTAGTCTAAAGATATGTCATCTTACCTGCACGCTCCATGTCAACTTGCTGGGGGGCTTCGGCCTCCATGATGATGCATGTGTGCTGTTGTTGCTGGCCGGGAGCCCCCAGGCTCAGGAACAGCTCCTCCACTCTGGTGAGGGGGGGGCATCCCCACCACCTGTGGCAAGCTGCTGCCTACGGACATCAGATGCACGCTGCCGGACATGTCTAAGTAAATCACTGCAGTGGTGTCGTACCTGCTTATAAGTCCAGTTATGCATGCCTATGTCATTTATCCTACGGACAACATCTTGCCACAGCACAGTCCGCTCATGCTGTTCCTGGCTGGTTCTTGAAAATAGCAGGGTGTACTGTTGGATGAGACAGTTGGTTAGTATCTCATCCTCTGCACGGCTATAGGCAGGATTGCGATGGTGGGACATGACCCTGGAAGACCATAAAACAATATGTGTGAGCAAGTCATGTGGCACACTTAACATTCTACAGTACAGATATCACTGAACTGCCATAAATAGCAAACTATTGTCTGTCAGAGGATACACACTTTCAATACCACATATCAGTGCTCAACTCACAACTGGCTGGCACTGCCTGACACGTGCTATATATTAAAACATTTTCTGCGCAGCAACAAAGATAAACCACTATGTAAGACTATGCAACAGTACATGGCACACTGTATGCGACACAATGCACCACCTAGCCACAAGAGGTATATATCCAACTAATGCATAACGACATATGTAATCCATTGCAATGATTGTAAAGTCCAGTTACAGTATTACCAGTATACCACACTAGTTGTTGATGGAAAACCCCTGCCTACAATATGTGCACATTCGTGAATATAGGAGGCATACTGATGTACTAGACTATACATGTTGTTAGATACCCACTTATATCCTGTAACACACACATATGACCGAGGGCATGTTAAAGGCATACCTACACACACATCAGACATACATACAGGACACAGAGGTATGGCAACCCAGATGAGCTTTACGTGTGTACCATACAGTACTGTGTGTTAGTACTTACAAACCCTTATGCCTGAGGTATGTAATCTGTGAGGACTACAGGAAACACACAAAACAGTGTTTCCAAGCAATGTGGACATACACCATACTGTGCTGTTTAGGCCTACAGCTTCAGGTAGTACTACAGTTCATACAGGGGTTTGATTCACCAGCAGTACCAATCAATGAGCATACATGTACTCCTTTATCCTCCAATGGCACACCCCAGTTAACACAAAGGGACTACGTCAGACTGTATATCATACTGCTTTTTCTGGCTAGCAATAGCATACACATCTTTTGCTGGGATCAGAGCTAGGACACATAATACCATGACAGAAACAGTTTCCCACTAAGCTATCTGACATATACACAACTGCGACACATTCACCAACACATTCACCATCACACTCAGTCAACTTCACATAGCAATTATTGCAACAAGTATATATGAGTGTGTATTGGTTCATAGGTAGGTTATAGGCTATTGGCCCTAGGACCTATAGAAGCCTAGCCAGACGGTACCCTGGCCTTTGACACTCAACTAATTTAGTTTCATATGTCCCTGTCAAGCAGAGCCACAGAGGTGATTCCTGGGGTGTATTTCCTATCTCCCATCCAATCATCAAGACTAGTCATGACGAGTGCTACTGAGGAGCTTTGTTTGCTATTGATAGGTAGTTTGTTCCAGACAATGGGATGTCTCTGAGATAGGAATCTATCCCTCCAGCATGTTCTGTCTATTGAGGTGACAATGTTTAGGTCCCTAGAGCATGTAGCTCATAGGGATGGTGATCTGTTTACGTGGAGCATGTCCAGCAGGTCTGGGTTTGACATAGCTTTGTATGCTATGCAAAGGTCACCTCTGGGTTGCCGGTATGCAACACAGTCTAGCTGTGGTTTTGTGAGACGGTCTGCGTAGGGCACCTGTTTGAGGACAGTATTATTCTTTGTGAGGTATGTCTGTGGCCTTTCCAGTTGCTGTAGATGTCTTGTGAGGTACATACCAGAAGGGGCATTGTACTCTATAATGGGTTTTGTGAGTGATGAGTAGAGGGGAAAACTGACCTCTTTTTCCCTGTATGGCACAGCTTTTGTGATGAGGTGTGTCATGTAGACAGAGTACATGACTAGTGTGGCACTGTGATTATCAAGGGTGACACTACTGTCAACCTGTGTCCCATGGTCTCTTATCACACTTTCGATGTTAAGTCGACTACCACCTATGTGATAGTTCATGGGTACAGAGTTTTTAGCAAAAGGGATGCGAATGATTTTCAGACATTGAGCTTGAGGCCATGGCTTTGTCACCAGGCATCTGTCTCTGTAAATATGACTCTGTCTCTCCCTCTCTCTCTCTCTCTCTATATATATATATATATATATATATATATATATATATATATACACATACATATAAACATCCATTGGTGTACATATAGATATACATATAGGCACATATACAGTCCACCTTTCATGGTGGGAATATCAATTGTGCAAAGTATGTGAGGTATACAGTCATGTAATGATATTGCACAGTCTTGTGCGAAATGTATTGAAGGTGTTCTCAGCCCATGTGGCTTTAGCAGGCCTTACTGCCTGCAACACTGCAAACATAACAAACCACACCCACAGCGTTTAACCACCACATGTCATATACCAGCAAACAGCCATTGTCCACACTACTGTACAGAACACAGATGACATGGTTCAGATGTTTGACATTTTATGCTGAGCTACATATATCACAGTTATGTCCCACTGCACACAGCTACACACTGACTTGTCCATGGCAGTAGTTATGCAGGGCATCTGTGCATAGATATGTACTGCTGCCACATATTGATGTTTCAAAGTATGTAGAGTAGTCTTCAAATACATCTACTACATGCAAGTAAATACATATCTGTTGCATACCTTTCCTTTGTATGTGTTTGTAGTTTTCAGTTTGCTGTATCTTTGGCTTGATTTTAATAATTTATTTTTTACTTATTATTTGATTTTTTTTTCCACTTGTGTGGGTGGGGGTGTGCATGTCTCTCTCTCTCTCTCTCTCTCTCTGTCTCTGTCTCTCTCTCTCTCAGCTTCTGCAATGGGATGATTGCATGTGTGACCAGCAAGTACAGCCTGCTTTTATAGGTATCTGCACATGTGCATGTGATAGCCTCTGCACCAATTGGTGGCCACCATTTGGTAATTGCATGCAGCCTGCTGTGTGGTGATTGCAGTACTCACTGTCATAGCAACCCAATGCTATAAATTGCTATGTCAGGTAGGCATAGCCCTTTCAGCATTCCAAAGTGGGGCCCATTCTTGTTTGCTGTGGACACTGTTGTGTAAGTCAGAAGGTTGGTATACTTCTTATATCTGAAGCTAGGGGTGTAGCCAGTGATTTAAATGTTGTACTCAGACCTGAATGTTGCCACTTCCACTACACAGTTGTCAGTGTAGAATTGTACTCACCCTTACAAATGCTAATGCATGATACATGGGTGTATGTAGTTTCTTTTCTACTTATACAATTAACTGCCATACAAAAGTAGTTATTGAGATGTATTCATTTGGCACATGAACTGTTTGTGAACTGCTATACTGTGAATATTAATTTACTCACTTTTGAACAGTTTCTGCTTTTTTAGTGTTGGCATTAGCACAGGTGCAGAAGGACAGAGAGCATTATGTATTAATGTGTGAACTTTATTTTGCAGGACTTAAAAGGTTGCTGTGTACCTGTTAGTTTACCAAGGCAAGTAGTCTGTCTGCGTAGCTCCCAACTGTGGACCTATCCAGATGGTAGCCAGAGGTTAGCCTGTTGTTCTTTGTCTGTGCACCACACCGGTCTTTTCAGCACTGGAACAATGGCATTGTCACAGTTGGTTGCTACCAGTACATGGCTACATCCCTTGGTATTTCAGTGTTGTACTCCTACATAAGGGTATGCTTCTGGAACTCCTTCCAAAACTATTTGCACAGTGTGTAACAGCAGAATAGCTGATATGCCTGTGTGTTTCTGCCTCTGCCAGGCCTCTCAAACACTCAGGTACATATTTGAACAGACTCAGGGAAAAGTAGGTAGAAGTGAGGTACATCTTTACAGTATTAGAGACATTAAGTTGGGACTTTGAGAGAACCAGAGCATATGGATTAATACACATTTCCCGAAGTACAAGCGGTGTCCAACTCTTACTTATTATCATTATTCATTAAGTGTAATTCACCACCTTTCTGCCCAACATGTCCAACTCTTACTTATTATCATTATTCATTAAGTGTAATTCACCACCTTTCTGCCCAACGTGTCCAACTCTTACTTATTATTATTATTCATTAAGTGTAATTCACCACCTTCCTGCCCAACGTGTCCAACTCTTACTTATTATCATTATTCATTAAGTGTAATTCACCACCTTTCTGCCTAATGTCAGTAGCTGTCAGAGGGATTCAGAGGGACACAGCTAAAACCTGTCTCAAAATCAGGGACATGCCTGAAATGTAGTCACAGTTGGGAAGTATGGCCTCTGCCCTAATCAGATATGCTAGTGTATGTCCTGCTATGATACTGTGTGGGGGTTGTAAAGTGCTGCTGTAACAATACTTCCTGCTAGAATGGCTGGTTCTCTTTTCGCAGTCATGTAATGCAATTCCACAAGAACTGCTGGTAAGGATCCACAGAACAGGATTTGTGTTATGGCATTCCTATTTGTCCTTTACATTCACTCATTCTGATGCATGATATATTGATTTCAGCACCAATTTGTTGCATGTTTACCATGGCTCAGTGGTAGTTCATGCAGTCTAGTGTGTACAAGGTTCAAGACTGACAGAGGTATTTTATTTTGCTGCTGAGCAGAACAGGGGCCCTGACATACAGAGTGACTAAGGCACTTTTAAGCAGTTGTAAGTGGGTTTGCGCAGATTTGCACGATGCTTAGCTAAGCGCACACAAGTGCACACAGGCGCACACTTGCGCAAACCCGCTAACTACTGCTTAAAAGTGCTTACTCCCGCTAACCCCGTGCTCATTTCTTTGAAAGAAAAGAAAATGGGGAGATAGGAAAATGTTGAAAAAGGGGTACAAAGAGGCAAAGACAGTAGGGAATACAGCTTGGGATGTGCAGGACGGGTGTAGGGAAGGCCCATAGCTGCCCATTTCTTTAACAGCAACAGCTGTGCATATGCAATACATTTGGAGGGATATATGAAACCTTCAACCCCTGTGAGAGGGGTGAGGACAACACAGTATGTTCTACTGCCAATTAAATATCAGTTTATGTGTCCAGCGGACATGTGTGCAAAATGGGCAGCTATGTATGGGGCGTAATTTTTTTCTTGGTAGCAGAATGCCCTTTTTTTCAGGTGAGAGTGGAATGTGGGGTAGGGGAAGTAGGTATATTTGGGGAGGTAGGTTGGGGAGGTAAACAGGCAAGACAAACAAGACACATACAGGGGCAGAATATGAAACGTGGTGGGTGAACACCATTGACAGGGAAGGATGTTTGGAAATCGCAAGCCCATGGGCCCACAGATGACAACAGTGGAAGTGAGATCCCCACCCATGGGCAGTCACCACTGCACCTTCACAGCCCAGAGGTTGGCTGTGCTGGGGGCTGCGTAGGAGGGGCAGGCTCACCCATGAGTCATGACACTTGTGCCTTAAGCTGTCATAGGGGATCAGTGACAGAATGCTCCATCTCCCTATGCACCACAGCCCGGACCATTCGGGGGGTGATAGGTGGCCCTCCTCCACCCACGCTTGCACGGGGGGGACAAGCCCCATCGCCTGCAGCGCTTCCACCTGAAGGTGGCACAGGGCCAGTGGAGGAGGAGGTCCCAGGCTGGGCACCGGACCTGCTGGTGCCAGGTGCCATCGCCAGCTGAGGTGGGACAGGTGGGTCCGCTATGACCGGCCTTTCCATACGTTCTATGTTTATGAGGATTTAATGAAAATATGGATTAGTAACAGTCAACAGCATTCCTAATTAGTTATAACAGCATGCAGAAGTGTTCCCATTAACCCAACACACCAGAGTGCCAACAGTTAAACAGCAAGCATGACACATGCATATATGGGACAACAGTGGACATTACAACAGCATGCAGGTTTAATTGATGGCAACAGGCCACCAATATTGTGGTATTTGAACAGGGCACATGCATCAAAATAAATGCAGATATTTATAAACCAATAGGACATATGTCCCAACAAATGTTTTAAGATTAGACATACCCATTGAGGTGTGGAATTGCATTTTATATGCACATACAGTAGGGTGGAAAATGATAGCTCCATTAACAACTTATATAGCCTTACAGTTTACACTACATTCCTCTTGACTGTAGTTATATGACCCTTACATGTATTATCACACTACACATTTGTCCTTAGATCGTGAAATGGGTTTTGCTAGATCTTTATATACATGGGCTGTATCTGACATACAAACTGTCTGGGATGCAGATGTTACTGCTACATATTTTGTGAGTTGCTCAGACACACTACTGCTGAGATGGTACACTGACAGCTCTACTTTCATATACTTATCTAGATATGTGTAGGTGACATTATCAGTTATATGTTAACAGCTCCCTACATTTCTGCCAGCACTATGACATTTCTGGGGAACACAATACCAAGCTACTCATGAGCCAGATTAACCTGTACATGCTTGGCATGAACCAACAGTTGAGGACTGTGAATATGATTAAAAGCTACTGGCACTCCCTTCATCCACTTTATATGGGCCTACGCAACTGTGTGTTAACAGTGCTTAATACAACAGTACTATTTCTATAATTCATGAATACAACAACATATCAAAGAAAATGACACAGACACACTATGGGAATTATACCTTTATTAATTACTTAAATTACTTTTCTAGAGGCTCTGTCATTTATTTTATATGACAGTACATGCAGAATAATTATTAGAGAATTATTATACCTTTATTTATTCTGTTTAAACACATTTTTCAGGCTCTCTCATTTATTTTACATAACAGTACATGCAGAATACTTACTAACCTGCCTGGTGGTGCAGCCTTAGCAGCCTATCTGCATAGGCTTGCTGATTCACAGCATGGACACCTGTAGCTGTGAAGTAATTGAAGTGATATTGAGACATACCTATCCATAGTATACACTAGAATAGCTATTCTTACATGCTTAATTCCATGGCTACTTACTCAGTAGTAGGACATTTGGCATCCCACGGGCCTCCTGGATCCACTGGTCCAGTTGATCTGCCTTGTGTCTTCTCAGGTCTGCATGGTGGTGTCTGACATGCTCACCAGTCCGTGTGATGCCTGTGGCACTGGTGAGTTCATGAGCTAGGCCGTCCCAGGCTTCTGCTTTGTATTGGGTGCCCTGGTACTGACCCTGCAGGAGTCTATCCTCATGATGGTGGACAAGGAGCCAAACCATAACTTTTGACTCCTCAATGCCCCAACATTGCGCTCGAAAATGAGAGCCCTCTCCAGCACCGGCCATTGCTGCCTGCAGATGGGAGCTACAACCAGTTATGGATAGTATTCCCGCCTATGGATCTTAAATATGCATCATTTCCTGCACTTTTTTGTGATTGGCTAGTTTTGAAAAAACACAGCGGAAGGTACACCTGCTTAGCAATGGGTAAACTTACATTGATATGTATATGTGTGTTGAAAGTGCATACTTATGTAAAGATGTCATGGCTTAGTGGTTCAGTACTGTGATTATGGTGCACAGTATGCCAGGTTCGAGGCCTGTCATTGCTTTTATTTCACTACTGGCCAGACCGGCTAGGAGGTGTGGCTATGTTTTACCGACTTTGCTCGACTTTGCCCGATGTTGCTCTATGCTGCTCTACGTTGCACTACGTTGCCCGATGGTTCTCTGCATTGTTCTACGTTGCCCAATGTTGTTCTACGTTGCTCTACATTGCTCTACGTTGCCCGACGTTGCGCTGGTTAGCACAGTGCGCAGCTATGCTCACACATGTTCTGTTTGTACTAGTTGGCGCGATGAGCAGCTCCGCCCAAAGCTATTGCGCTAGTTAAAGCTCTGCTAAGCTATAAGCAATTATACTGAAATGTGCTTAATACTGGTAAACTTTGCTTAGCAGTGCTTCAATTTGCTTAAGATACATTACTTCTGCATTCATCAGTATGCATTACTATTTCACTTTCTTATATATATATAAAATTTGTTCACTACTACATAGGCCATTTCAATGCTTTTTACTAAAATTTCATTGGTAAAGGGAAGGAATTCTTTTCATATATGGACTTGCAGTAGAAAATAAAAAGAGGAGTGGTGAGAATCGAACCAGGAATGCCACCTCTTAGTGCGAGGATTCTACCACTACGCTATTGCTATTTTACTTAATTTGCATATAAGTTTCTTATTATCCTCGTCGATGTCTTACTGCTAACTGTAGCTAAGCAATGGGCAAACGCGCAAATACGGGCAGCTATATCGGGAATGCTAAAAAAAAAATTAAAACCTTTATATTTTATTATTGTACTGGGGGTTAGAATGTGGGGGAGTGTAGTGTTGTGTATGTACACATTTGAGCGGACTCGCTCATGTCTGTTGACATTTCCCTATTGCGATACTTGGAGGGGCATGGATTTTTGGACTGCTCGGCAGTCTGACACGCCCCCTACACTCGTGCATGTTCCATGTTAGCCTTGGTGTTGAGGCAGCGCACCCTCATTAATATGCATGGCACGCTGCCATCTTATTCTTACACTGGCGTTTCCGTGTAAGCCTCCTCTACTCTTACACAGAGGATTTGTGAATCCTAGGGGAGGTTTATTTTCTTGTATTGTATACCTCTGTAATATGTATTTGTCTTGTACATCTACTTCAGTTTGTATTATGTAAAAACTTTCTTGACTTTCAAAGTTAAGCTGATGTTATGTAAAAATTTCTGTGATTGTGTGGAGCTTTTCTCCCCGGGCCTCTAGTGAAAATGGGTCGTTGGGCCCAGTGGACTTTCCCGGTCAACAAATGTCAATAAATAAATAAATTGTTTAATTCAGTGTCTTCATTGTTGCTACATAAATCCCACATTTGTGCAGGATTGTGCTTGTTTTAACACAGCGCCACAGAGTTAGGTGACCAGCCACTGTTGCTGTATTCATCTGTTTATGCTTAGCACACCACCATGCACCATCACACACTACTGCCCATTGGGAGTAACCTTTGGCAGTTATAGACACAAAAACTTCAGCTGATAAATTTTTTCCATAGTAGCTACCTGTGATCTGGCTGAGAAGTCCTTAAATTGCTCTTAGCTGCTCAGAGAGCATTTCAGATGCACTTTTGCCTCCTATGCAGTACCAGAACCCCCAAATCTACAATAATCTCAAACCATTTAGAGAACCCCCAGTAGTATAGACCCTTTATAGAGCACCCCATTACTGTAGACCCCACTTAAAGCACCCAGTTATACCACACCCCTCCATTTTCTCTCCCTATTGTGAAAACGGGATTTAACCTAGCATTATGGATGGTCAGTTTCCATCCATTTCTGCTACCGGCATGATTGACATGGGTCTGTGAGGCAGTGTAGCAACTGACTCATGCATACTGACAACCCTCTAGTCCTAAATCACCCAAGTACAATTAGTGAGAGATGCGTCAACACTAAGAATCTGGAATCCTTGCTGTCTTGCGCACAGAACAGTAACACTGAACAGGTTGTCAGCTCACATACAACACCTCCTTCACAAACCATGCACTCAACACATAAACATAAGTGGAGGTGCTCACCAGAAATCTACTTAAATATGAGAGAACATCCAAACACAAACATGCTACACCTAATACAGCAACTACAGCACTCAATACACATTAAAACACAAGCATCAGTGTCTCACCAAATAAGCTCCTAAAGCAAAGCACATCAAAACCAAATGTTTTACATATGGGTGACTCCATTGTGAGACACACAGATGTCTCACTCACCAGACTGGACAAGGAGAAGGTTACAGTCAGCAGTCTATCAGGTGCCAGGCTCCATCAGATCACACATGTACTCAAGTCTCTCAACAACAAGTACTGTTATGACTCCATCATAGTTCATGTTGTGTGAATGACTTAAGATGTACCTCACTGGACTATATGAAGAGAGACATGACTGAGTTTTCTGAATATATGCCCCCAGGAAGGTATGCCCATAGCTTTGAGCAACATTCTACTCTCACCTAGGATGATACCACAATATAAACAAAAAATGATTGACTTCAACAATTGACTAGTTTCTGGTGTCATTCTAAGGATATCCAGTTCCTGTCAACCTGGGATGACATGGTTGATAGACCACGCTGCTTTTCCATAAATGGTCTTCATCTGTCACCTCTAGGCTTTCTGTTACTGGCTAAGGCAATTGCCTCTCCCATAGTGCCTTTTTTAGGCAATATCTCAAGAAATTTCCGATGTGGAACTATCACTCACAAATAAATTAAAGGTTATGCTGCTAAATGCTAGGAGTTTAAATCAGAAACTGCACTCTCTGGAAGCAATCCTCTCCCTGGAGGATGTTGATGTCTATGCAGTCACAGAAACTTAGTTCAGGGCTGCATTGAGTATCACAGCCTTGCAAGACTACAATGCCTTCCACACTTTCAGACCACAAAATGAACATGTGAGAACCAGAGGAGGAGGAATGTCTATATTCATCAAAGATAACTACACCTCTGGACTAGATAGACAGGAAAACACCATGGAGTTACTCCAGGTTCAACTAACTGTGGGTAAGACCCCCCCCTTCAAGTCACGATTACCTATAGGCCCCCTTCAATAAGCCATGATACCCACACTGCTTATTTGGACCTACCTGAGTCAATCAAATTACAACCAAACTCTAGTCATGGGTAATTTTTAACTATCCCTCCACTGACTGGAAAACTTATACAAGTACCAACATGCTCGCACAAAGGTTCCTGGACTTTGTTAACACGAATGCCCTGAAACAAATAGTATGCAACCCTACAAGGGGCTCAGATATTCTTGACCTGGTCCTTACTAACATGGATGACTGTTGCACCACCACAAGGACAGGACCCTCACTGGTTAAATCTGATCACAAGTCAGTCACATTTGAAGTAGCTATAACACCTGAACCCTTCTTAGGTGAAATCTGGCTAAAAGAAATTCACCAAGCTTAATTATGCCCTCCTGAGGGATGGCATAAATAATTTCAAAGCTCCTGTTCCCTCATATGGCATTGATGACTATACTAAAGTATACACAAATGCCCTGTACAATCACTTGTACAAATGTATTGAAACTGTTGTACCTGAAAGGATCAAAACAAGATCCTCAAAAAAAAAAAAAACCTCCCTGGTGGGCACCTAGCATTAATAAGTTATACAACAAGAGGAAGAAGTTGCTGTCTAAGAATAAAAAAGAGAGGTTCCAGCGTTGGAAGAACACCCTCCTCTGCTTGAACAAACAAATAAGACAACTTGTAAAATCCTCTAATGGAACTTCAAAAAAAATTAGCAACCATAGCTAAGGATAACCATAAGGCTTTTTTCAGCTCTATCTGTAACCTAAAAGGTAAGACCCAGATGTGTGCTGAACTAGCTGTGGATGACATCGCACACACTGATACTGTGAAAATAGCTAGCCTATTAGCTGAGAGGTTTGGCAAAAATTTCACATCTTGCCTCCTCCAAATATTATACAAAGCATTCCCTCTACACCCCCCCCCCTACCTTGCATCACCAAAAAAGAAGTCATTAATGCTCTCTCCAAGGCTAAAGCACAGTCTCTTTGGGACAGGATGGCATCCCAAGTTGTATTTTAAATGGTCTAAAACATGAGTTAGCAATTCCACTAGCTACTCTCTTCAACCACAGCCTGAGTACTGGTTTTGTCCCAGCTGAATGGAAAATAGCAACCATCATCTCCCTTCATAAGGGGGGTACAGCAACAGACCATGTGAACTACAGACCCATAAGCTTAATCAGCCTTATCTGTAAGGCCATGGAATTAATCATCATGGACCTTATAAATAAGATATAGGTGAGCTCCAAACCCTTGATCTGACACAGTTTGGTTTTGTCAAAGACAGGTCATGAATATTAAACCTGGTGGGCTTCTTCAAAAATGTCACTAGAGCTGTAGACAAAGGCAAATCTGTGCATACAGTCTATCTTGACTTAGCTAATGCCTTTGACACAATCCCACATTTGGGCATCATTGATAATCTCTCTTAGTAGAATATCAACCATTATGTTGTCAGGTGTATTCCAACTGGCTCACTGACAGATCACACTCAGTCAAAGTTGGGAACTTTAACTCATCCAGCAGACCTTTCACCAATGGGATTCCACAGGGGTTAGTGCTGGGCCAAATATTGTTTGGAATATACTTCTCAGAAGTTTAGGCCAAAACAGAAGGGCTGTGTCTAAGTTTGTTGAAGACTGCAAATTAGGTGCAATTACTCAATCCCCAAACTATGGCAGTATATTTAAGAGGGATAGACTGTCATATAAATAATAATACCCTAAGTAACAACTCAGTAGTGAGAGACTTGGGAACACAAGTTGACTGTAGCCTAAACTTTGACCACCATGTGTCTACTATGGTAAGGAAAGCATTCTACATTGCACACTTTATAACAAAGGCATTGCCTCAAGAGCAAAACAGGTCATAATTCCCCTGTACTCAACCCTCATAAGGCCAATAATTGAGCACAATGCTCCCTCTGGTAGGTACCTCACCAGGCATGTGCTACAACTTGAGAGACCTCAAAGATTTCTAACCAAGAAAATTCAGAGTATTCAGCACGTCATACAACTGATAGACTGAAGTCACTGTCACTGTACGCAGTAACATACAGTCTACTTAGAAGAGACATGTGCCTGGCCTACAGAGTAATTTTGTATCCAAACGTAATGGCAATGCTGCATATCCGCAAGTCAAATGGGACAAGGGTCACCCGCTCCAGGGACCTTAACCTGGCCTGTGACATAATAGGACCTGCTGGAGAGAGAGATATGTCTCTCAGAGGTTGCCACTCCTCTGGAATAGGCTACCAATTCACATCAAACAGAGACCATGTATGACCCTGTTTAAGCGTAGCCTGGATGACTGGATGGAAAACCGTAAATGCCAAGGATTTCACTTATGACCCTCCTAGATATGGGAAGTTATTTCTAACTAAGATCGCAAGCTTTGGCAAGATCCTTTGTATTGGATTGGATGCACATGGCTAGGCTTATAAAGACCTTCAGGTCAATAGCCTAGTAACTACCTATGAACCTATATTAAGGTCAATGAAAGAAATAGATTACAGAAAGTAAAATGTTAGACGTCTGATAAAACAGATGAACATAGTAATCAAGATTATTAACAGAAATTCATGTGGTATAACAGAAATAAATAGGATACATTATTGTGCAGCAAAACTAATAACAGATAAAGTCTTACCAAAAAAACGGAGCAATAGGACCTGCTGGAGAGAGAGATATGTCTCTCAGAGGTTGCCACTCCTCTGGAATAGGCTACCAATTCACATCAAACAGAGACCATGTATGACCCTGTTTAAGCGTAGCATGGATGACTGGATGGAAAACCGTAAATGCCAAGGATTTCACTTATGACCCTCCTAGATATGGGAAGTTATTTCTAACTAAGATCTCAAGCTTTGGCAAGATCCTTTGTATTGGATTGGATGCACATGGCTAGGCTTATAAAGACCTTCAGGTCAATAGCCTAGTAACTACCTATGAACCTATATTAAGGTCAATGAAAGAAATAGATTACAGAAAGTAAAATGTTAGACGTCTGATAAAACAGATGAACATAGTAATCAAGATTATTAACAGAAATTCATGTGGTATAACAGAAATAAATAGGATACATTATTGTGCAGCAAAACTAATAACAGATAAAGTCTTACCAAAAAAACGGAGCAATAGGACCTGCTGGAGAGAGAGATATGTCTCTCAGAGGTTGCCACTCCTCTGGAATAGGCTACCAATTCACATCAAACAGAGACCATGTATGACCCTGTTTAAGCGTAGCATGGATGACTGGATGGAAAACCGTAAATGCCAAGGATTTCACTTATGACCCTCCTAGATATGGGAAGTTATTTCTAACTAAGATCTCAAGCTTTGGCAAGATCCTTTGTATTGGATTGGATGCACATGGCTAGGCTTATAAAGACCTTCAGGTCAATAGCCTAGTAACTACCTATGAACCTATATTAAGGTCAATGAAAGAAATAGATTACAGAAAGTAAAATGTTAGACGTCTGATAAAACAGATGAACATAGTAATCAAGATTATTAACAGAAATTCATGTGGTATAACAGAAATAAATAGGATACATTATTGTGCAGCAAAACTAATAACAGATAAAGTCTTACCAAAAAAACGGAGCAATAAGGGAAAGGAAGGGGATAAATAAAATGCTAATATAGCAGCATCGAAGAGAGGAAACTATTAAGCAATTAAGACAAGAGGTATCACTTTTAGAGGCATATAGAAGAGAGAATAGATAAAAAATGCTTAGAAAAATAGATATGATAAGAACAATGCTCAGTATCAAAACAAACCAGGGACTGTCATACATTATTGCAAATAATAAACTAAAGATACCAGCACAGGCAGAAAAACTTTGAAGATATGCCAATAAATATAGTGGAAACATGCAAAATAAGCAGCAATTCACTGATAACCCAAAAAAGGTTTATAGAGAACTGGGAAACAAAGCAAAATGAATACAAACACCACCAAAAAAGAAAAAATAGACACAGTTTAGAGAAATATTTATAAAGACTTTATGGAACAGAACAATGCTGAATAGACAGAAAAATTAAAGGAAACATTAATGAGTTCAAATGTACAGGATATGAAATGGGATGAATTAACGGACAGAGAAACTGAAACAAAATTAAGAGATGCTCCTAATTAGAAAATCACAGGCCCAGATGCTGTACCTAACTTCTGGGTAAAATTATTAACATTTTACCCAAAGATTTAGCCCTGAGTAAGAACTACTTATATGCATACCCCAAACAGGTGGTAACCCAGTTAACAACAGGAAAAACAATACTCCTCCTTAAAACTGAACCTGTAAGCCACTATAAAAACTATAGATTAATAACTTACCTTCTGACAATGCACAAACTATATACTGGAACTGATTCAAACAGAGTTTATAGTATTTTGGTAGAAAACTCAATCATGGCAATAGAACAAAAGGATAACAAAAGAAAGTTATATGTAACAAAGGATCATTTGTTGCTACATAAAGCCATAACATAGAATTGCAAAAAGAGGAAGAATCTAAGTATGTCATGAATAGATCACAAAAAAGCATTTCACAGCATCCCGCATTCATGGATGAAGGATGTATAAGATATGCCCTATATTGATCAGTTACAATACAGTGAAAAAACACTGTACAATTAAGCCATGATTTCAGACAAAGTATTATCCCAAGCAGAAAAAATTCAAAAGGGATATTCCAGGGTGATTCTTTGTCACTTCTGTTGGTCTGTCTTGCCCTTAACCCATTAAGCTGTTTACTTAACAGACTAGGTTTTGGTTACAATTTTGCACCCAGAAAATAAACTTGCTTAAAAATGTATCATCTATATCTTGTAGATGACTTAAAATGGTATAGTTCATCAGATGAGGAGTAGAAAGCACAACTGCAAGTGGATTACATTTGCCCCAGGATTCATTAAACTCTGTGCAGGAATAGTGCTATTCCTCCACAGAGCGGATTGTGCCCATGTAGAACAGCTGCGTGCCTTACATATTAATGAAGGCATGCTACTGTATTCTCCACATGAATATGATCTGTGTACGAGCACAGGGGGCATGTCCAAGCATTGCATGCACAGTACACATGCCCCCTGCACTCTAGAATTGCAGTAAGGCAATTCCAAAGCAACTAACAGTGTCCGCAAACATTGTTATCATAACCTAACATGTCCATGGACAAAATACAGTAAAAAACACACAAACACACAAAAACACAGCCTCTCACAATGGTCCAGCACAGATAATGTCCAGAATGGTATGCCAGTGTACATGCTGGCATACCCAATAAGTAAGCATGTTCTTGAGAGGAGCATTTAAACCAATTCCCCCATGTATGATGTAGTTGTCCAGATGTCCTGCCATAAGATGCCGAAAGCAATGTGCATGCTCCTACAGTATAAAAAAATAAAACACGTTTACTTTTTTTTTTCCATCGCCAATAAAGGTTACGCGTGGCTAAGTGGGTGTGCACATCAAGCAGCTGTGTATAGCATAGCTTAAACATCCAAAGGAGCTAAATAGAAACATACAGCTAAAGTAGTCAAAGTGAAATAGTGCAGTGATTAGAGCATTCACTTAGCATGTAATCATTCATGGTTTGAGTCCCAATGCAGTCCATTCATTTTTATATGTGAAAACAGCACTAAAAGTATCTTTTTTATAAATAAGTTGTGAATAATATATATTTGTTAACCAGGGTAGTGTAGCAGTTCCAAGTGTGAGGTGTCAGTGTAGTACATATATAAACACAAGTGTCTCATACAGTATAGCCACAAAAGAATATAATGTAATGAAAGCACATAGGGGAATGTTATGGAAGGAAACATATATATCATAAGATGTCATTAATAAAGAATCAACCCCACAATCCTGATACTCCATAAAATGAAAGCTGAACAGTGCTAAATTGTGCTCAGCTATGCTTATCCGGAGTAAGCATTTGTATGGTTAGCAATAAGTAGCATTGCTAAATGTATTTGCACACTGGTAAGTAATGCTTGCCATGTCTAAGCAATGCTTATCTTAGCTAAGTGGGTTTGCCTGACACTTAGCTTAGCTCAGCATATTCAAATCTGTCCACTCACAACAAAGTGTGGGAAATCAGCCCTATTTAAACCTCGCAGGTGGGAATACAGCCCATAACCAGTTGTAGCCCATCACTTTAGGCACTATGGCTGGTGTTGGTGAAGGTGTGCACTTTTGGGCACAGCATTGAGGCATTCAGGATGCCAGGGTCATGGTTGGGCTCAAAGTAAAAGGCCATGAACATAGACTGCTGCAGGACCAGTACCAGGGCTCCCAATACAAAGCAGAGGCCTGGGACCATCTCATATGTGATCTCACCAGTGCCACTGACATCTCTCAGACTGATGATCGGGTCTGGCACCACTTTGCTGACTTGAAGCATAGGAAGAGGAAGCTCTTGGACCAGTGAGTCCAAGATGCATGGGCGAGGAATTTCCCAGCTATGCGTTAGTATCAGTATCACTAAGAGTAAGTGTTTTCCAAAGTCCAGCCTGTGTATGTGATGGATAGGTATGCATAAATGTTTTACTATCTCCTGTACAGCTGGAGATGAGAGGGCAGCGAACATGGATGCCCATGCCAGCAGGCTGCTAAGGCTGTGTCACGAGGCTGGTGAGTACAAATTTAGCTTGTAGTATTCAGGGCAAATAAGTAAAAAGGAGTAGAATGTCACCTGTCAATATTTAAAAATAGGTATGGTCTGTACTGAATAAAAGAGACATTAGCAGAGTAATAGTGATGTACAAGATATATATCAAGAAAAGTGTCAGTACCTGCCAATAGAAGTCAAAACCCCAGAGTGGTTGTGTTTACTTTGATATGTGGTGGCATGAATCGAAATGTGTACAGTTTCTGCACAGCAACTAAAGCTCTGAAAGCATTAAATTATCAAGGCTCATCTGACAAAGATTGTGGAGTTGTGAAACAGGAAATTAACTATATGAAATGTTCCATGCACCAAGATCTGATACCTGAATAGGAATGTTGTGTTAACCAGTGTTTTCCAGACTGTGCTATGTCAAAGTATGAATACACAGTATAAAAACTATCTGCCATGCATGACTGTCAGAATTACAAGGTCAGATTATACAACCAAGAGAGTATTAGGTGTAAAACAGTCAAACAAATGGCAACATTTTCTCAGTATCCCATTCTGATAAAACACAAAACTTTGTTCATTTTTTTGCACAAACAGGCATGGTTCGAATTCCAGGCATGGTAGTAGTCTGTATGGATAATTTCACCCAGGAATGTGTGAATATGTGTAGAAACAGTCAGGTAGTGTTAACAGAAATTTTTTTACCACAGGTCTGCCAGGTAAGAAAAGGTATATCTTAGTTGTAAGAAGGCTGTACTTATACACTGTGTACAACACCTACTCTCCAACCCCAAGACTGCAAATGACAGCAAGTTAAGTACATACACCAAGTAGTCTCCTCCAAGAAATGTTCCTGAAGTGTCACACTGTCACAGCTAGTGGTCACTGCCACCTGCACCCATGGTGACCGATAGAAATCAAGTAAGAGTATGGCAGTAACACACACACACACACACACACACACACACACACACACACACACACACACACACACACACACACACACACACACACTATGAGTGCACATATGTAACCCTGACTGTGTGAATATGGGTAGAAACAGTCAGGTAGTGTTCACAGAAACTTTCTCCACAGGTCTGCCAGGTGAGAAAAGGTATATCTTAGCTGTAAGAAGGCTCTACTTATACACTGTGTACAACACCAACTGTCCAAGGCTGAAAATGACAGCAAGATAAGTACATACACCAAGTAGTCTCCTCCAAGAAATGTCCCTCAAGTGTCACACTGTCACAGCTAGTGGTCACTGCCGCCCACACCCAGGGTGACCGATAGAAATCAAGGCAGAGTATGGCAGTGGTATATACACACACACACACACACACACACACACACACACACACACACACACACACACACACACATGCACATACACACAGTATGAGTGCACATATGTAACCCTAACTATGTGAATATGGATAGAAACACTTAGGTGGTGTTAATAGAAACTTCCTCCACTGGTCTGCCAGGTAAGAAAAGGTATAAATTAGCTGTAAGAAGGCTGTAATTATACACTGTGTAAAAAATACTACTGCCCAACCCAAGGCCATAGGTCAATGTAAATTGAGGTAATACCTGGAGAGTAATGATTAGAGCAATGATCATTAAAGTTGTGAGCAATTGAAGCCTATACAGTTGTTAATTGACATCTCTCTCTCCCACCCTATCTGCACCAATAATCTAAACACATAAATCAATGGGCATGTTTTTCACCAAACCTACTGCTGGGACATGTGTCCTATTGTTCTACAAGTATTTAAATACTTGACTATTAATGTTCCCTGTTCAAATACTATCATTGTTGGCCTGTTGATATCAATGCAACCTGCATGCTGGTATAATGCCCACTGTGGTTCCATATATGCATGTGTTCTGTTTGCTATGCAGCTCTTCCAAATCTGTTGTTTTGGAGTAATGGGAATACATATGCATGCAGTTATAACTAATCCTGGAATGTGTTTTTCATGACTAACCAACATATGTTATAAAACTGCAACAGCATAGCACATCTGGGAAGGACGATCCCAGTGGATCCACCTGTCCTGCCTCAACTAGCCATGGCACCAGGCCCCAGCATGTCTGGGACCCAACCCGGTACCTCCTCATCCTCTGGTCCTGCACCACCTTTGGGTGGAACCACCTCAGGAGATGGGGACTGTCCCCTACCAGGAGTGGACAGGACACTGTCACCCATCGTCAGGTCCAGGGATTGGTGCGTAGCGAGCTTTGAAAGGAGTTTGGAGATCGGCTACACCAGCTTGAGGGCCCCATGGTGCATCTTGAGAGTCAGCCTGCCCCTCCTGCTCAGTCCCTAGCACAGTCACCTTTGGGGCCTTGAAGGTGCAGTGGTGACTGACCATGGGTGAGGACCTCAGTCCCACTATATCCATTTGGGGGCTTGTGGGTGTCTGATCTCCAACCACCCTCCCCATTCAAGGTGTTTACCCCCCACATGTGTCATATACTGCACCTGCATGCTGTCTTGTCTGTCTTCCTACCCAACCTACCACCTCAAATATACCTACTATCCTTCCCCAACATTTCATTCTCACCATATAAAAAGAAAAGGGCAATCTCTTCCCCCAAAATATGTCGCCCCATGCATAGCTGTCCATTTCGTACATGTGTCCACTGGACACATCTAATCTGGTCTAATTGGCTTAACAACACATTACTGTTGTCCTCACCCCTCTCTTAGGTGTTGGAGTGTTTGAATTCACCTCCAAATTCTGTACAAATGCACAGCTGTTGCTATATCAGAAATGGATAACTATGGACCCTGGCTGCACCCATCCTGCACATCTCTAGCTATCTGTCACATTGTTTTTCCCTCTGTGTGCCCCCTTTTTCACCACTTTCCTGTCACCCCTTTTTTCTTTTCTGTTAAAGAAATTAGCATGAGGGCAAGCAGGAGTAAGCTGCAGTAAGCGGCAGTAAGCAAGTTTGCGTGATGCTAAGCGATGCCTACACAGATTAAGCAGTTTCCCATTTAACCATGTGTTGGCATCACTTACCATCATGCAAACCCACACAAACCTGCTTACAACTTCTTAAAAGTGCCTTAATCACTGTTTCCTTCAACCTTTGTTCTGCCCAGCAACAAAATAAACAGCCCTTGCAGGGCTTGAACCCAGGACCCTGTACACCATAGCAACAGCAATTTATCACTAAGCCATCTGAGCTACAGAAGTGACTGGTGCTTTTTCAAACATATCATTCAGTAGAGTCATTCAATAGTAGGGAAAAGATTCTGTAGAATCAGTCAGGTTTTGTATATATATGAATGTATATATGTATGGAGATGAATATATATATATAAAATAAATATATATATATATATATATATATATATATATATATATACACATATATAAATATCGATATATATAAAAAAGTAAATACATACATATATATAAATATATATGGTTTACTATGATAATGTCGTCATACATATGTACGCATACCACAATATCGAACGTCAGTATGTCGACGTATGTAAAGATTGCTGCATTACAATGTCAAGGATTGAAATGCCGAACTGAAACAGTTTTGCACAAGTGACTGTCATAGTACTATATTCTAAGTGAATATAAACGGCCATAAGTAAGGACACACTTCCAAAGGATGCACACATCTCTCTAACAGTATGCAAAAGGGGTGTTGGTTCCACTTTTGCCGGATCATGTGGAGGCAAATCCAGAAGCTAAATCCTACTGCAGTATATGGTAATGACACACAGTTTGCTTTGCTATGTAAACAACTCCGTGTGTTGGCATTTATCCGTATGAAACATGTTATGGAAATTTTGACTTCTATTGAGGAGACTTTAGGTGAAAGAGGTACTGTGTTATGTGAATTCTTTAAGAATAACTACATTTTAGGCTGCCTCATTGCTACGGCATGCAAGGTAGTAGGTCTGAGAAGCAGCCACCCCTATTCGAGGTTTCATTTTGGAACCAGGCAGATACTTGCACGTTAAGGTATCCTAGGAGTCAGAATGCGTTGGAGGGCTGGCATCGGCGATTACAAAGCTTACTTGGTAAAAAGCAGTTATACATTACAGATGTTTTGCATGCCATCTGTCTAGAGCAAAATCACCTGGAAGACCTGAAGACTAAACTGTTATGCTGTGTGCCATTCTCTCCTAAGAAGCGTAGGCTGACTGATAAGGAAAATATGTTGCAGCGTTTACTGGCTAAAAGGGATGAATTCACATCACTGGGAGTTGTCCAATTAATGGCACATCACTGTTCTTTTTAATACAGACACGTAGATTAATGGTTGCTGAGTATGGTTATCTCTACAGATAACATATGTGTGTATTTTGTCTGTGTTTTCATGTACATACGGGAGATTATGAACGTCATTATCTCTGTGTTTACTTCATCTGTATTAATTACCAGTTTATCCTACTTTAAGTACACGTTTGGACATTTATGGTGGTTACGTTTTGGGTGATTTGCATTATTTTTCACATTGTGGATGTCACGGGGATATATTGCACTATGGAGATCACTGAATGGATGGCAGTTATGGAAAATGTCATAAAATGTCATATTTGACATTTTCGACAACAATATGCTATTTTCGACATTGTGAACGGTCGCATTAACAACCTTTTGGCTACATATTTCGATATTTAATTACAACTTTATTGTCAATTTCGGAATTATAATAGTAAACCAAATACATACATATATATATATATATATATATATATATATATATATATATATATATATATATATATATACACAAACACACACACACACACACACACACACACACACACATTATTTATTTTATTTATTTATTTATTAACATTTGTTGACTGGGAAAGCTATGGGGGCAGAAACCCATTTTTAGAGGAGGCCCGGGAAGAAAAGCTCCACAATACCTTACAGTGATAGCAAGTTTGACATAGGCTTTGAAAGTATTACATGTTAAAAAAATTCAGTAACTCAGAGAAAAGAACTATATGTCTACAATGCTAATTATAGGATTTAAAGAAGCCTAGATGCAATTTACAAGATTTAGTAAGTCTTCACAAGATGAAAGAGAAAAAGCACATTTCAGGTAACGACTTTGCAGGAGTTTACTTTATTCAACATTGGAGAAACATGGGGTTTGATACAGTAGTATCTATGTTAGGAATATAGTATACTGTATGGAGGTAAGCATCCAATGGTTATTATGAAAGACTGGGTTTACACAGATATGTATCTACATGTATACATATATATGTACTCATAACATGTAGTGGAGTCGTACCTAAGAATCATACCCCCAAGTTCTTACTGCAACCAATCTGTCCAAAGGCTGTCAGAATGGGGGGGGGGGTCAATGGGCCCAAACTAGGGACCTATTTTAAATATTGCCCTTATCCCACTGTCTCCAGCAGCCACTGTTCTGCTTTGCAACAAAATGATCAGACCTGGCAAGTCTTGAACCCAGGGCCTTGTACACCACACTCTGAATAATGTAACACTACACCATCTGAGCTCTAAAAAATGGCTGTTTCAAACATATCAGTCAGTAGAGTCATTCAACAGTAGGGAAAAGATTCTGTAGAATCAGTCAGGTTATCTTTATATACATGTATATATCTATGGAGAAGCATATGTGTGGAAAAATCTATACTATATAATATACATACACACACACACACACACACACACACACATATATATATATATATATATATATATATATATATATATATATATAGAAAAGTAAATAAATACACACACACACTTATATATATATATTTATATATATATATATATATATATATATATATATATATATATATATATATATATATATATATATATATATATATGTGTG
The DNA here is from genome assembly GCF_019279795.1 of Protopterus annectens. Lineage (NCBI taxonomy): Eukaryota > Metazoa > Chordata > Ceratodontiformes > Protopteridae > Protopterus > Protopterus annectens. Next base: position 1,586,220,307 of record NC_056741.1, read on the forward strand.
TGTGTGTGTGTGTGTGTGTGTGTGTGTAGACATAAATATAAATAAATATATAACAGCTACAAATAAATGCAGTCTGAGGGTCATGCTGCTAAATGCTCTAAGTCTAAATCTCAAAATGCACTCACTCGAAGACTCGAAGCACTCCTTAAAATGAAAAACATCAACATCTGTGCTATAACAAAGACATAGTTCAAGGCAACAGAAAGCACCCCTGCACTACCAGGCTATAACTCATTCCACACCTTTTCGCCCCAGAACTTGGAATGAAGCTCCAAAGGTGGTGGTGTTTCCATATTCATAAAGGATGCACGCACTATCAGACTGGTAGCCCAACATAACACACCAGAGATGCTACAGGTGCAGCTAACATTGGGTAATACAGCGATTCAGGTCGTAACCAGCTATAGGTCCCCAACCATGTCCCAAGACTCACTTTTTACATTCCTAATCACCCTGGAGAATATTAGAGTGCAACCTAACACTGCCATACTATGAAAAAATCCTTGGTTCCACCACAGTTGCAAAAATGTTAGAAACAAACTTTAATCTTCAGTAAAAACAACAAAAACAGAGGCACAGTAAAATTCCCTTATAAGCGCTTTCAGCTTACTAACCTTCATCAGATCATATGTCTTAACTGTGCTCACCTGGAATTTAAAGACAGAATAAACCAATCAGTGTTCCAGACACATAGTCATAACCAATGAAACCTCATTAGTTTGCATACAGCATATCTCCTGTGTCTTGCTGTGAGCCAATCATTATTGTATTTCAGGGTATCAAATGTCTGGTATCCTAGTGGCAGAACTATCCAATAGCAACAAAGTTAATGATTTGCATACAGCATAAATTCTGCTTCTTGTCATAGCCAATCATATGTATGCCTTCAAATATCAAATCTACAATTTTCTTGTCCTGTAGCTATCCAATAGCATTGAAGGGACTGAATTCCTTTGGTTCCCAGAACATATTGTTATTCAGTTCATTCAACAATATGCAGTACTTCACAGAAGCAAGTAGCACATATGATACAGTTTTTTAAGTGCAATAGCACTGGTGCTCTTGCATACAAATTCCTATTATGTGTGTATTACACAGTATAGCGAATTAATACATGTATCCATGTGGTTTTCAGAGTAACATACTTTATGCCTCTTGAAGTATGCTAAGCCATTTACTTCTTGTTCTATAGAAAATACTGCCTGGTCACAGATTCAGCATAAAATAATGCACCACAAAGAGTGTTATCATTGCTACAGCATTCCTTGTTTTATCAGTCTCTGCCTTGAATAACTAAACTGCAAATGATATAAATATATTCACAGAACAACTTGACAAAGCATAAAAATAATTCATAGCTCTTGTATCCCATTGCCATAATAATAAGGTTACACCACGAAGGGTATTGTAGATAATCACTCCTGCCGCTTTCCTTGTTTTTATCAGTCTCTGCCTCAAATAATTAAACTGCAAATTATGTAAATATATTCACAGAACAACTTGGCAAACCATAGAATAAATCACAGCTCTTATATTCCATTGCCATAAATTATCCATGTATCCATTAATCTTCCTTTCTAGAAGCTACACTCATTTTTCTTGCTTTCAGCATAGGTTTCAATGGGGCAACACTATTGAGACCTGGTGGATGGTTGGCTCTCAAATTGGTTATCCAGCTGGACTCACATAGTTCAGTTCTGTTTTTAATATCCCCTTCTCGTAAACTCATGGAAAATACTTCCACCGCTCTAAATTTAAAGCGGTGGGTGGGATTGCCGGCAACATGTGTTGCAAGATCATTTGTGAAATCCAATTTCTTAATATCTCTAAGATGATGCAGGATCCGATTTTTAAAAAGCTGATCTATTTTGCCTATGTAAAAAGCAGTAACAAGATAAATAAGATGTGTATTGCAGCTTGCATATGTATTGAAACTGTAGATACGGTTCGTGCCCGGATGTATAAATGTATTGTCACTATCCTAGTGATTACATGCTTTACATATGTACCACCTATAAGTACCCTTTCTATTTGACATTTCTTGTTCAGCAGTGCCATCTTTGTTACAAAGTAGTCTTTTTAGATTCTTTTTATCCTTGAAGGTGAATCGAGGTGACTCACCGACAATATCTTTAAGTTTTTCATCAGCAGTGAATATAGGCCAAAATCTTCTGATAATGTCACATACTCTCTTGTTATCCATACTGTAAGTTAAATTTCAGGTAAGCTGATTTCTTTGAATCCTTGGTTTCGCATTCTTCTTATGTAAATCTGGTCCTTGGTTGGAGAAATATGGTTGGCCTCTTCCATTCCGAATGTCATCTTGTTCATACACCTTTACTAGGTTTTTTGCACCATAACTCCTTGTTTCTAGGTTAGATTGCAAATTCAGAAATTCTGAATCAAACTCTTGGTCATTTGTGCAGAGCCTAGAGATCCTTATTGCTTGGTTTTCAAACATATTATTAAAGACATGGCCAGGATGCATGCTTGACCGATGTAAATAATAGTTTCTCCAAGTTGATTTTCTATATATACTGGTACTCAGACTCGAGTCGGCATGAATGCTGATCTTCACATCCAAGAAATCAATAGTCTCTCTCAAAGATTTAACTTTGAATTCCAAAAATCCCATACTACGATTGAGATATTCAGAGAATTCATCCAGTTTGCTTTCATTACCCTCCCATAGGATAAAGATGTCATCCACGAAATGGCCATAATACTTCAGATGACTATACCATGGGTTAGAATGACTCATAACCTTCTCTTTTTCCCATTGGGCAATACCAAATTTAAATAGCTGTTTGCACAGGGGGTGCCCATTGCAACCCCCATGTCTGTAGAAAGAATTCCGAACCGTAAACAAAAACATTAGTTTCCAATACAAGTTCCAACAATAGGCATATGAGATCAGCATTGAACCCTGCTTGATGCAGGAAGGAGCAAATTGCCTCTATCCCATATTCATTGGGAATGACCGTAAAAAGGCTGGTAATGTCCATGGTGACTAGCAAGATCTCATTACTCCAAGTTCTGCCTTGGGTTTTGTTAAATAAATCCATCAGAAAAGACCCAGTGTCTTTTAATACTGCTTCAGCTTTAGGCAAACATTTTTTTCAATTCATTTTCTATATATACAGACAAAGGGTCAGTGATACAACCTCTATCAGCAACAATAGGATGCAAAGGTGGATTACGGTCATCTTTGTGCAGTTCCGGGAGACCACTGATACTGGGTATGGTGGGATATTCAGTTTTGAAGAAGTCTGCAAGTTCTTGAGTAAGACATCTTTCCATCAGAAGTTCATATAAATTATTACGAAACCTATTAATCATTGTCTGTACTTCCCTTCTGTTTAATTTTTGGTAGGTTTGCCCATCTTGTAGCATCTCATGCATTCTATTCCTATGCCAGGTAGCATCCATCACTACCATACTTCCTCCTTTGTCCGCTGGTTTGATAACAATATCAGTTCTCTTCCTTAAACTATTCAGAGCTTCCTTTTCTTTTGAGGTTAAATTGAAGTATCTTCCTGTTCCTATTTTTCTCTTCTATGGATTTAACTATTTCATCTTCACATAGCCGAGAAAATAACTCAACTGTAGGATGATTGATTGGATTAAAGTCACTTGGCTTTTTATAACAAGCCTTTCTCCCATTGGTTTAGTTCCAAATATAGAGTTTAAGGTCACATTCCTAGCAAACATTCTGATGTCTGTTACAAATTCACTAAGTTCAGAGGTTAGTGCAGGTATAAAACTGAGGCCTTTGTTCAGTAATGAAATTTCCTCTGAACTGAGTTCTATCTGAGAAATATTTACTACCAAACTTGATTTTTCATAGGTCACATCATTGATTTTTTTTTCCTTTTCCTCTCTTGACTCATTCCTTTTGCATTCCTTTGGGGCTGTTGTTTCACAAAAACCGACAAGGGCCAATTATAAGGGCAATGCATCAATCTTTCCTTTGGTCTAGTCCCTGATGCAGAGTCAAATGTGGATTCAGACTGCACTTATGTCATTACCTGCGATGCCATACTAGTACTAGCCTCCCTTATATCTTTCTCTAGAATTGCAAAATTCCGTTCCTCTTGTCCAGAATCAGATTTATTACTTTAGCCGGCAAACAGTAGTATTTCTTCATTGGTAGTGGAGACAGTAACTTCTCTTCTCCTTCTTATCCCATTATAAGGTTTTTGCCAAAATTTATAGTTCCTGTTCTTTCTTCTACATCATTCCTGGGCCATTTAAAGATGTGCCCTTGTTTGAAATCTTGGTAGTCACGTGCTAATTTCCTAGTTTTTTGCTCTTTAAGTTTGGTGTCATAGACACTTAAGTTAAATTGTAACGTTTCCAGTTTATAAATAGAGGCCTCCCCTAGAGGCATATTTTCTAGCTCTGATTGTTTATTCTTGATGCTAAGTGGAACTTTCTCTTCTTCTGGTCTAAAATACTCAATTAACAGATTCATGTATTTTATGCTCGTATCCGGATTAATAGCCTGCCATTGTGCAAGTAAATCCAGGTAGATATTGCAATAAGTAGGAAGACATTTCACTCTCATGCCTCTGGGGACAATTTTATGATGTATACAGGCCTCTAAGTGGAATTGCTGCCATTGAAGCCTTTTAAGTTTAAAGGCAGCATTTTCCACTTCATGAAAGATGGTATAAAAATCAGTTTCTTCATTATTAGACATGCTATAATCAACAGTCTCATTTCCAAGATTCAATTGTATCAAAGGATTATTGAGCTCACCAACAAACTCAGCACTGAGTAATTCTTCATCTTTGCTTTAGGTATCAAATTAGTGTTCAGCAGATTCTCAGCCATGTGCAATACAGGTAGGAAACCAATTAAAATGAAGAAAACGTAGCTGTATTGCTGAAGGCTCCAAGCATAAATGTAGAAATGTAGTAGGAAAAAATCCTTGGTTCCACCACAGCTGTAAAAATGTTAAAAACAAACTTTAATCTTCAGTAAAAACAACAAAAACAGAGGCACAGTAAAATTCCCTGATAAGCGTTTTCAGCTTACTAGCCTTCATCAGATCATATGTCTTAGCTGTGTTGCCCCTGAATTTAAAGACAGACTAAACCAATCAATGTTCCAGACACATAGTCATAACCAATGAAAACTCATTAGTTTGCATGCAGCATATCTCCTGTGTCTTGCTGTGAGCCAATCATTATTGTATCTCAAGGTATCAAATGTCTGGTATTCTAGAGGCAGAACTATCCAATAGCAACAAAGCTAATGATTTGCATAGAGCATAAATCTTGCTTCTTGTTATAGCCAATCATATTCCGGGCACGAACTGTATCTACAGTTTCAATACATATGCAAGCTGCAATACACAACATCTAATTTATCTTGCTTGCTGTACACATTGTACTGCTTTTTACATAGGCAAAACAGATTCACTTTTTTAAAAATCGGATCCTGCGTCTAGAGATATTAAGAAATTGGATCTCACAAATGCTCTTGCAGTACATGTTGCAGGCAATCCCACCCACCACTATAAATTTAGAGCGGTGGAAGTAATTCCCATGAGTTTACGAGAATGGGGTATTAAAAATAGAACTGAACCATGTGAATCCAGCTGGATAACCAATTTGAGAGCCAACCATCCACCAGGTCTCAATAGTGTTGCCCCATTGAAACCTATGCTGAAAGCAAGAAAAATTAGTGTAGCTTCTAGAAAGGAAGATTAATGGATAAATGGATAATTTATGGCAATGGAATATAAGAGCTGCAATTTATTCTATGCTTTGCCAAGTTGTTCTGCAAATATATTTATATCATTTGCAGTTTAATTATTTGAGGCAGAAACTGATAAAAACAAGGAAAGCTGCAGCAGTGATTATCTACAATACTCTTTGTGGTACAACCGTATTATTATGGCAATGGGATACAAGAGCAATGAATTATTTTTATGCTTCGTCAAGTTGTTCTACAAATATATTTACATCATTTGCAGTTTAATTATTCAAGGCAGAGACTGATAAAAACAAGGAATGCTGTAGCAGTGATAACACTCTTTGTGGTGCATTATTTTATGCTGAATCTGTGACCAGGCAGTATTTTCTATAGAACAAGGAGTAAATGGCTAAGAATACTTCAAGAGGCATAGAGTATGTCACTCTGAAAACCACATGGATACATGTATTAATTCGTTATACTGTGTAATACGCACATAACAGGAATTTGTATGCAAAGCACCAATGCTATTGCACTTATAAAATTGTATCATATGTGCTATTTGCTTCTGTAAAGTACTGCATATTGTTGAATGAACTGAATAACAATATGTTCTGGCAACCAAAGGAATTCAGTCCCTTCGATGCTATTGGATAGCTACAGGACAAGAAAATTGAAGATTGGATATTTGAAGGCATAAATATGATTGGCTATAACAAGAAGCAGGATTTATGCTGTATGCAAATCATTAACTTTTTTGCTATTGGATAGTTCTGCCACTAGGATACCAGACATTTGATACCTTGAAATACAATAATGATTGGCTCACAGCAAGACACAGGAGATATGCTGTATGCAAACTAATGAGTTTTCATTGGTTATGACTATGTGTCTGGAACATTGATTGGTTTATTCTGTCTTTAAATTCAGGGTGAGCACAGCTAAGACATATGAGCTGATGAAGGCTATTAAGCCGAAAGCGCTTATCATGTAATTTTACTGTGCTCCTGTTTTTGTTGTTTTACTGAAGATTAAAGTTTGTTTTTTTACATTTTTACAGCTGTGGTGGAACCAATGATTTTTTCCTACTATATTTCTACATTTATGCTCGGAGCCTTCAGCAATACAGCTACATTTTCTTCATAACACTGTCATACTGGTTGACTTCATCTACCCCTCCATTAAATGGGAAAGCTACTCATGTACCAATGCACTTGCCCAATGTTTCTTGGAATTCATTAATTCCAATGGCTTGGACCAGCTCGTTCCTACCCCCACTACAGTTTGCAACATCCTTGACCTGGTCATTACTAACATGGGCAACTGTTGCTGTACACCAATAATCAACTCCTCCCTGGTTAGATCTGACCACAAACTAATCACCTTGGCAACCCACATCACTCCCACCCCACCCACCTGCAAATGTAACCACCATGAAAAACCTTTCTAAAGGTAACTTTGGGTTTCTAGAAACAGAGTTGGCTAACTTCATGCCACCCATGCAAATGGAGAATAGTTGCATGACCGCTGAATCATGCGCCATTGCAATGTATGAACACATATACAAATGGATGGATTCTGCCATACCCAATAGAACCAAAACATTCTCCTTCAAAAAAGGAAGCCAATCTGGTGGTCCCCTGCCATAATCAAACTCTACAACAGAAGGAGGAAACTGATGTGGAATAAGGTGAAGTCCCAGGACTGGAAAAACTCCCTTACCAGCCTCAACAAAAAGTTTAGATCCCTCATCAAATCCTCCAAAGCTAGCTATGAAAACAGAATTGCAGCAGATAGTAAAGACAACCTCAAGGCCTTCTATAGTTATGTAAAGAATCTCCCCGGCAATACCCAGATTTGCTCTGAGCTACTGCATAATGGTACCTCCTATACCGAGCCAACATATATTGTTAATATACTGGTCGACAGATTCAGTGCCAACTTTACCCCTTCCCCCCAAAGGACCAATCATGGCGATGTTGTAGTTGAGTGGCTCACCAGATGTGCAGTAGCGAGCACTGCCCAAACCCCGCCAGAGGTGTTTTATGTCACTGTGAAATATTGAATATTCAAACCAGACTGCCAGGAACATAAATGCATATGTATTATATATATTAAAACCTAGAATTAGTTGTTATAATGCATTTAAATGCAAAAAAAGAAATATTTGAAACATGCTATTTCTACATGTATTACTTTTGGGCAGTCTCTGTAACTTATTTACTGGTAACCTGAAATCCAGCTCAGACGAGGCAGAGCTAGGGCAATCATGAAGGATGTGGGTATGTATGTCAACAGCAAAGCAGCAAATTCTGGAATCTCTGTTTAACCATCCTTTTCAGCAGTTCTGTGACCCACAATTTTGGGTTGTATACATGTGCTAGACAACAGATTGAAATAACTGTACCTTCTGAATGTGGCTTAATATCACAGCAACTATAGCCTTGCTTCCTAATGTGGTTCCTTGATTTCTTTTTGAACTCACTCTTAAAACACAAGTCACTATGTACACACAATTGTATTTTCTTCTCAACTCAACAACCTGTCCTAAGAGGTTACCCCTCTATACTTTTGAATAGAGAGAGTTAGATGAGGGATATGTCATTCTCTAATGGCCCATAATTGTATAATAAAGGATTCCTGCAACATAGCAATGAATAGATGTTAGCAAGTACATCTAGTAAAATGTCTGAATATATAATCAATACAATCCAATAAAGATATTCAGAATACATAAATTGAACATTTCCAAATGACACTAGTGCAAGTTATAGCTTGCCAAGCAATTTTTGTTTTTATTAGGTACTATTGCTTTGCAAAGACTAACAAAAAATGCCAGTAGTAATTTCGAACACAGACAAGACAGTGGTTACCAACGAAGGCTAAACAGAATTTTAAAAATATGTATTTTAAAGCATTACAATAGCAACAATTAATGATTTACTAGTATGTTTATCTGAGAAGTTTATTGTGTTGCTGAAATTATTCTCAACAATGTGAAGGCATCTTGCAACTCAGTACTGATGGTCATGCTTCACATTTGCATTTGATCCAGGGACCTAAACTCTTCTGCAATTTTAAACAGAACAATTTGGAGGGACAATATACCTTGTAGAGGATAGCACTACTTTAGCAGCATGCAGCTTTTCAGATAACTAGATTACATCCATCTAGTTTATTAAGAAAAGCTAGCCTTCAAAAGGCTCGAAAATATTACAAAGCAAATATCTTGGCCAAGAGCAAAACAGTTTAGCTGCAAAAAAATATTTTCTTTCTTATACGTGTGCTGGTAAATCAAATTATTTATAATACAGAATAATTGTTTATATTAACGGGTTGTGTTTGTAAAACAGTGGCACTGTGAGGTGTTTTGTGTTTAACATTACATTGCTTATCTGTAGTCATAGCATAGATTAACACATGCATTGTATGCATGATGTCACTGGCTAATATGAATGGCATGCCAATCATGCCTCATTTCATATGCAGGTTCGCTAGTCAATCATCTGTGCCATGCCCACTCCTGCGCAAAACTCCGGCTGAGCTAGTGAAGTAAAATATTGCCCCAATCACAATACCAGTAGATTGCCAGTCACCCAGTATTACTGCTGCACAAGTTAAAACAGCACTGTCCAAGGCCAAGAATACAGCATCTATGGGACCTGACAATATCCCTGACTGTGTTCTACATGAACTACAGAGTGAACTGGCATCTCACCTGTGTGCCCTATTGAATCACAGTCTCATGTCCCTATCAAATAACCTGCTACAGTCATCCCTCCCCACAAAGGAAGAGTGACTACAGACCCTGGAGACTATCTCCCATTAGCCTGATGAGTCTGTTATGCAAAGCTATGGAATGCACCATCATGGAACTAATAAACAGGGATTTAGGAAATCTCCAGCCTCTGGATCTCACACAGTTGGTTTTGTGAAGGGAAGGTCATGCCTGCTCAACCTGGTTGCCTTCTTTGAGTCAGTCACCAGAGCTTTGGATGAAGGCAAGGTGTTTCTACAGCCTACCTGGATCTGGCCAAACCCTTTGATGCCATTCCCCACTCAGGAATCATGGCAAAACTCACAAAGCTAGACATCAACCCCTATATCACTAGGTGGGTTGCAAACTGGCTTACAGATAGAACCCACAGTGTGAAAGTAGCTGACTCCAAATCAGACTGCTGACTAATCACAAGTGGGGTCCCACAGGGTTTGGTCCTGGGTCTTCTCCTGTTTGGTATCTATTTCTCTAAATTCCAGAGCAACACAAAGGGACTCTGGCTGACAAAGTTTGCAGACAAATGCAAGCTGGGAGCTATTATTAACTCCACAAGTCATGTTGACATCCTACAGAAAGGCCTCACTGAATCCAACGACTGGTGTCAGAACCATGGCCTTAAGCTCAATGACAAAAACGTGTCATCATTCCCTTTCGGAGAAACCCAGTTCCCGTGATTTACCACATCAGTGGTAGTCCCATGAACACAGAAGGCGTTATAAGAGATCTGGAGACATAGGTTGACAGAAACTTCTCCTTTAACCACCACATTGCCACTGTGGTCAGAAAGTCCTTCTATGTGGCACATCTCATTACTAAGGCTTTTGCATCCAGGAAGAAAGAGGTTATTGTCTCCCTCTACTCCTCCCTCATTAGGCCGGTACTCAAGTACAATGCTCTATTTGGCATGCACCTCTAGACACCTGCAACAACTGGAGAGTCTGCAAAAGTACCTCACAAACAGGATCCTAGGCCTTAAATACTTGTCCTATATGGGCAGACTCCAAAAACTCCAACTATTCTCTGTCTCATATCGCCTACTTCGAGATGATCTCTGCTTGACTTACAAAGCCATGTCTGACCCAGCTCTGTTAGAAATGCTACATCTAGAGAAATCCCAATCCCTCCACACCACACGCTCCACAGACCTCAACCTCATTACTACAATCAACACAACATGCTGGATGGACAGGTTCATAACCCAGATAGTGCCCATGCTATGGAATACACTTGCCATACATGTCAAGAAGAGCACCTCACTGGCCCTGTTTTAGAGAAATCTTGATGAGTGGATGGGAAATAGAAAATTCACCCCAGGGATCACTCCAGTGACTCTACTTGACAGTGGCACTGGGAGCTAAGGTCGGGTGGCACTATGCCAGGGTAATCCTATGGCTTCTAAAGGCTCCAGGCCCATTAGCCTAGTACACACCTATGAACCTATGAACCTATATATATATATATATATATATATATATATATATATATATATATATATATATAAACACACAAATATATATATATATATATATATATATATATATGTATATATATTATACATACATATTATATATATATATATATATATATATATATATATATATATATATATATATACATTTATGTGCTCAGAACATGTAGTGGAGTTGTATTTCAGAATCATACCTCTCAACCTCTTAGTGCTACAAATCTGTCCAAAGGCTGTCAAAATTATTTATTTATTTATTTACATTTGTCCGACTGGACATGAGTTCATTTTCAGCGGAGACCCGGGGAGAAAAACTCCACAGTTAAAATAAACAGACAGTAGTTACATTGGATTACATAGCGATTAACAATTTAACATAGCAATTAATTACAAACATATTTACAGATGAAGAACATAGTACATCAGTAAACAACTAGAATATTTATATGCAAAGTACATAACAGACATTAACAAATGTTGCAATTAGAAGTTCCTGCTGTATAAAACGTACTAGGCTTATGAGCATCTGAGCTTGCTATAATCAAGGTAGTTAGTGGGGTGGAAAGAAAGGTAGTGGTTGGATGCGGTTTGTGATATTAGAGTGGGAGTTGCAAGGGCATAGCCAGCATGTTTTTAGGTGCGCTTTTAGTAATGTTTTGAAGTGGGTGCATGATGGTACGGAGGTAATTGTGGGTGGGAGGGAGTTCCATAATTTGGCTATGGCACAAGAGAATAGTGCTTCACCAGCAGAGTTATTGGCTTTAGTGATCTGCAAGTGAGTTGAAAAATGAGGGGACAATGGGCCCAAATTAGGGACCTCTTTTAAATATCGCCCTTATAAATGTAGAAAGTTGCCAGAGTAACACAGTTTGTTTCAGCATACAAATTCTGATGGCTATGAGGTCTGAAAATGAAATGTATGTCATCATTTACTGACACAAATCCTTATATCATCACAGTGATCTACCAGAGAAATGAGACTAATCTGTAAAACAGACCAGAAATATGAGCAATAAACCTGGACATCCTGAAACAATTCAGCCAGTTGAGAGGTATGCTCAGAACCCCTTACTGCAATGAATCTGGACCAAGGCTGACAAAGTGATGGGTGGAAGCCATGAAAATGGGGAAATATCTGAAATACTGACATAGATAAGCTGACACAGTTGGCGCAGTAACACCCTCCTGTCTGCTCTAACATATATTCACTGAAATAGCACAAGTAATTGAAATAGCAAAGCTGCTATGGGGAATTACACATGTATTTGCAAATATATCAGGCATTACAGGGATGTAACAGCACTGAAAAACAGACACCAGTGTAAAAGTGAATACCCAGAACCAATTTCACCACAGTCACAGTCACATACTGGTAAGTCAAGTGAACAGTAGAGTATATGAACTGTGTGAACAGATACATCATTGTTTACCACTCACACACTACCCCCTACATATACTGGCCCAATTCACAGTGTAGTCTGAATCTTGACCATTGTACAGGACATATCTCAGTCTGCCCCTACAAACACAGCCAATAGACCAGCAGAAAGTGGGGCAGCATGCACAGTCAGATAAAAATGGAACCATAATACTTACATTTAGCCCCTCCATACACAGCCCAAATAACATGCACACATGACATGTCTACACAATCCTGACAGTCTGTCAACAATGACCAGACATACACAGACCTCTCAAATGTACAGTTCACCTCAGAATGTACCAGCTCAGGACTCATATCTATGGCCTCTTCCCTGTAACATGTCTGTGGATGTACTACATAATTGGTATGACAGCAGGAATTAAGGCAAGAAATAATGATACTAAATACTTCTGAGCCTCATAGTGCATGACATCTGGACAAAGCCTGACATCATTTGGGGACAGAGGCACAAACACAGGGGTAGATTGGACATATTGCTGTCATAAATTGAGACAGTTGCTGATGTAACATGGTTTGTTGTAACATATCCTTTATGAGGAATATGAAGTCAGTAACACCAATGGATGTTAATACTTACTGAATGCATTCCCCAGAGTGCCCCGACTGATTTTCCAAACAACTGTCTAGGGAACAGACAAAACATAACAGGCAAACATGTGGCCACTCTGTGGACAGCATGTCAGTGGAGAGGTATGTCAGAGATATATCAGTGTCAGATGTGAAGTCAGTCAGTAAATGCATGTCCACACAAACCCTGTCAATCTATCAACCCACCATGTGTATGACAGCACTGATGACATAGAATCTATTCACAATTCTGGAGATATGTCCCCCATGTTGCTGGGCTGTCTCAAAATGTCCTGTCCTGTGAAATATTCCCACCTACTGTCTGTGAATCTGTAGCCCACCACCTCTGTAATGTCCCTCACACAGGTCTGTAATGCCCTCTCAAAGGCAACACATGGAGGTCTCCATAGTTCTGATACCCTTTCTGGTTGCATCCTACATGAACACAGACATGGCTTTTCAGACCCATTCTGTAGTGTAGTCTACCACAGACTGAGCATGGGGATCATCCCATCTGCACAGAAGACAGACAGAGTAAGTAGATAGCAAACAGGTTATGCATTAGGATGAATGTTCTGAAGGATAGAGGTCTGAAACTAAAATGTATGCCATCACTACATGACAGCAGTTCTCAATGACATGGCCAAAAAACACAGTACACTACAGTTAATATAATAATATCATATTAATATCCAATAGGAGATACATCAAAATGTACAGCTCAAACCCCAAGAACATGATAGTGTAGTACTCAGAGTCCCAGCTTTGCATGCAGGGATGCATGGTTCGAGTACCGAATTTTACATGGAAATGTAGTGTTGAAAGTACTAATTCAATAATACAATATATGTTAAATTATGTTTGTCAACCAGTGTACTGTAGCTGGTGTAGCATGCAAGTGTGAGTGCATATAACATGTGACACTACCCATGTATACACAAGTGTCCCATACAGTATAATCACACCCCTTGCTACTTCAATGACAGCATATAGAAGCATGTCTGTAAAGGAAATCAAATACACTTATTAAATGATGTCATTACTCTGCTATTTTGGAATGTGAGCAATGGTTATCAGGCCTGGATTATGGTTAGCAGGTTTAAGCATTGCTCAAACGTGAATGCTAAGTGGATTTGCGCACTGGTAAGCGTCATTAAGCAAAGCCTACACGGTTTAAGCACCTATTGGTTTAACTGTATGTTAGCACCGCTTACGGTCGCACAAACCCGCACAAACCTGCTTACAACTGTTAAAAGTGCTTTAATCACTCTGTTTCCATCAGCCTCTGTTCTGCCCAACAACAAAATAAACAGCCTTTGAACCTAGAACCCTGTATACCATAACAACAGCAAATTACCACTACTCCATCTGAGCTACAGAAATGAGTGATGCTTTTTCAAACATAGGGACGAGACACTGTGCAATCAGGAGTGGCTGGCATCTACAAATATATGTATGTATGAAAAGAGACATATACCTATATAGAGAGATAGATAGATAGATAGATAGATAGATAGATAGATAGATAGATAGATAGATAGATAGATAGATAGATATGTATGGAGAGACATATATATGTATAACAATATGTAGATATATAACCAATAAATACTGAGGTATATATATATATAAATATACACACACACATGTGTATATGTGTGTGTGTATATATATATATATATATATTATATATATATATATACATATATATCATATATATATATATATATATACATATATATTATATTATATATATATATATATATATATATATATATATATATATATATATATGTCTCAAAATGCCCATACAAACATATGAGGCTGATAGACCACCCATAACTAGGGCAGCATGAGCAGTTGAATACAAAAGGACCCATGCCACTGACATCTGACCCCCAGTCCAATTAATAAGTAAACAGTACACTGCTACAAAAACATGGTAAGCCATGCACAATGGCCAGACATACAACGACCTCTTAGCAAATAAACTAAAATGACTGAAGACAGTAAAGAGTAAAACAACCAACCAGTAATTCACAAAAATTTATTATACTCTGAAATCTTGGCCAAAGCCTTCAAGGAGTAAAACATTACAAGAAATACTTGCCTTGCATATAAAAGGCAATTAACACTTATAATGATATATTTAAATACACAGCCTCCACTTACACTCCTCATTTAACCCCCTAGGGGATAAAGTATCACATTTAAAAATATAAATTGATTCTGTACATAACAATTGTTTTTTTATGACTGTTCAAACTGAGAAACAGACTTTTTCAAAAACAGTACCTTATAACCCACCACTGTCCCCATGGTGAGATTTATAAAAATGTACAGCTATAGAACTGTCTTCTTTCTTATCAGTAATATCTCTCACATGTTCTAACAGCCTAGTTTTAAAACACTTCTTACTCTCCCCCACATAAAATATGTTATAAGGGCATCTAAGAGCATTCTCTATACATCGACTTCTTGAATATACAGAGTTCCACATGTCCAGCCTTTGCCCTCAACAGGACTGACAGTGCTAAATAATGATAGACCATTACCTATCAACCTCTTACTGCATGACATCTGGACAAAGCCTGACATAATTGGGGGACATAGGCCCAAAAACATGGCCATATTTGAAATATTGCTGTTATACACAGAAAGTTGCTGGTGTTACAGGGTTTGTTGTAACATATCTCTTCTGAGGGAAATGAAGGCAGAAACACAAATGGATGTTAGCATTTACTGATTGTAATCACCAGAGTATCCTACTGATTTGCCAAAGGACAACACCTGTCTGGGGAACAGACCAAATATAACAGGCAAACCTCTGGCCATTATGTGGATAGCCCTAAAGTTGAGAACTATGCAGACACAGAACTTTGTCAGACTGAAACCCATGCAGAAGTAGCATGTTCAGACAAACCCTTTGAAACTAGTAGTATTCAAACCATATAACAGCAATACTCACATTCTGCCTGTAAGTCTTGAACCTTCTCCACCATTTAGTTGGCTTGTCTCCACGAGCCTTGTTGTAAGAGGTATTAGCTCACACACCTCCAGGTTGTCTTCCTCACAGGGAAGGTAAAGAGCCAACACCCACATGAAGTACTCAACTATAGGACTGTGTTGCCCTGACATTGGCTATTGAAATAACTACACAGCTGCTCTGCATGCATTTAGCAACTGGGGGACACCAACTGGTGCACAGGCTATCACATGGTCATGAGCATTACCTACAAAAGTCAAGCTGCCACTTATTCAAACCAGCTCTGTCATAGACAGGAGTACAACCTAACAAAACTGACTGACTGCAAGTCACAAAAAGAGTATATCACCAAATCTACTTTCCAAAAAAAAAAAAGGTATGTGAAAGAAGTAAGCATGTAGTTGAATGCAGTAGGTGGTCTGTAATAATGGAAAATAGGAATTTGAAAGAATATGTTTCAACAAGACTTGCTGTACTGATGTACTGTTGAACAGCACCAATGGCCATAGCATGTGGCTCTGTCTGCAGTGACATAGATCACAGCTCAGGCTCCTGACTCACCCCAGGAAAGGACAGCTGACATTTGACAACTATTGGAGTGTCTGTCAAGCACCACTGACTGTGCCACTGCTAGGCCAGCTACTGGGATGTTGTACATATCCATATGTTACCTGTGAATATAACTATGATACATATTTGTCTTGTAAACCTAAAAGATCTATACAGAGCATGTGGGGTCTATATTAGAACACTGGACATTTGAAATGTCGGGTGTTCTAATATCGACCCATTTTCAGCGAACGCTGGGAAAAAATTCGGTTGTCAGTTTCTGTTGCTTCGGTATTTTCAGCGCTGTAGTGGAAAGTTATGGGTTGGGTTTAGGTATGTGTGCGATTGTGTGGATGTGTGGGTTAGGGCGGGTTAGGTGAGTTAGGGTTAGGGCACGGGTCAGGTAAGTGTGCGATTGTGTGGACATGTGGGTTAGGGCTGGTTAGGTGAGTTAGGGTTAGGGCGCAGGTGAGGTGACTGTGAGATAGTGACGGACCTTTGGGTTAGGGTTTGGGTTAAGGTAAGTGGATAGTTAGTGGTGTTTGTATAGTTTAGTGCAGGGTTAGGTGTTAGAGTTTAGGTGTATGTGTGTGGATTGCTGTTTGTTTGGTGTGCTTGTGTGTATGTGTTTTGGAACAGCTATTTTTTTCCCTAGGAAAATATTCGCTGTTCCGAATGTTCGATGTTTTTTTTTTCGATTGCTAGGTTTCGATATTAGAACACTCAACATTTTGAATGTTCGGTGTTCTAATATAGACCCGAGCATGTGCATAGTAAAGTACTGTTGCAGAAGTGTGTGTTGAAATGCATGTGATATAGTGAGTTCATACCATTCAACTGTACAGTGTTATAAGCACATGTCTGCCTGATATGTGTTGTCACACACATAGAGTTGTGTTATGTTAGGCAAACCATTGTCAAGTCTGTTAACAATGACATCGTAAAATAATAGCCTGGATATGAATGTGGGACATCTTTCAGGTTATCACTGTGATAGCAAAGCCTACTCTGCAATCAACTTACTTATCTATGTATGTAAATAAGTTGTGCATGTTGTACTTGTGTGTAATATCAGTTTCAGTGCATACAACAGACATAAATATTTACAAGTACTGGTTGCTGCATTGCCATGACAATGATACGGGTAGTAGAATAGGCATGATTATCAGGTTGTAATCGAAGAAGTGTGCAACTGTGTTATGTCCCTCTGTCCATGCCTACCACAAACAGCTATATGAGCACCTACGTACAGTGGATATCAATAGTGTACACACCCCTGATGAAATGTCAGGTTTGGGTACTATATGAAAAGGAGACCACAGAAAATCATTTCAAAATGTTTCCCACCTTGAATGTGACCCATAGCCTGTTCAATTCTATTGAAAAACAAACAAATCTCTTAGGGGAGAAAATATAAAACATAAAAAACATACTATAAGCTGGTTGCATACATGTGCACACACATAAACCACTACTTGGTTGATGCACCTCTTGCAGTAATTACAGCATTCTTTTTGGCTCTCACAGAATTAAAGGTAAAGGTACCAGTAAACTGCGAGCACCTAAACACATGAGACAAAGTAACTTATGAAAGTCATTCAGTACAGTCAAGTGTGTCAAATGCATAAACATACTAGTTAGTAGATCATGCATTTAACAATTCACGTACTGATCCATAATAACATCAGTAAAATGTCACAAAGACTAAAATAAAAAAACAAACAATATTGTTGATTAAGTACAATACAAAACTAAATGGTAAGTCAAAAAGGTATGTTAAAAATAATTATCTAAAAACGCTCTTCAGTTTCAGCAAACAAGTAATGTTACAGTTATCATTACAGTTGTCATTCTGTGAGAGCTACGGATTGAGTAACAGTTTTAACTGGCCTCTGGGCACAACTTTTAAATATTTTAAAGTTTTCAGTGACACCTTGTTATACTTTTTCTGAAGAAGTTTCCCATTTTGGTGAGATGAAAATGTGTCCTGTGTTAATAAACGTGTTATACGTTAAAATATATTTATCTCCACCCACTGTGTGTGGTTTTCATCTCCCTTTTGACTGCCTGCCTCCTTCCGTCTACTTGTGTGCGTTAACTGTAGTGCATCACAGTGGTCACCACGGGGGCCTATCTGAAGGGTAATGTAACATTCCTGCAGCATACCTCACAACCTGTCAGTGCAACACATCTGGACTGAGACCAACAAACTGGGGGAACAAATGGGCTATGGTAGGGACATGTATGAAGCATTAATCCTATAAAGTGGATACCACAGTGTACACACCCCTGTCAAGATGCCAAGTGTTTCTGATATATACAATGAGGTACTATTATATTACATTCCACACCTTTTCCAACCTGTAATCTAACTATAACATGAACAATTAACTTGTAAAACCGAACAACATGTTAGGCCACCAAATATGGGTTATACAAACCATACAATACACTGGATGCATATGTGTGCACACCCTCCAAATAATGTATTGTAGGGGCAGCTTGTGATGTACTGACACATTCACTCTGCTTGGGTACACACCTGCCATCAAGTACAGGGTCTCAATGTAACAATGAATAACGGTCCACTGTCGGAGAGGTGTATTCATGACATTTGCTCAGTTTCCTGTACCAGAAGCAGCCATGGCTTGCGCACATCTTACAAAGCATCATAGGCATCTTATATTTGAAAGGTATCAGTCAGGAGTAGGGTACAAAAAATTACCACAGCATTGCACATACCATGGAACACAGTGGAGGCAGTCATCAAAAGGTAGATTAAATATGGGACAACAGTGCTGTTGAAAAGAACCAGATGTCCTTCCAAAACAGATGAAAAAACATGTTGAGAACTGGTCAGGGAGGTTGACAGGGGACATGCAGCAACACTGAGGGGCTTGCAGGACTCTCTGGCAAGTACTGGTTGTGAAGTACATGTAGCAACAATTGCCTGGATTCTGCATAAGTCTGGCCTATAGGGTAGGGCGAGTAGAAGGAAGCATTTACCCACACCAAACACCATGCAGGGCTGTGTACAAGTAGCAAAACATAACATCAAGTCTCCCAAAGGCATGTGTTCAAATGTGTAATGGTGTAATGAGACCAAGGTTCAAACTTACAGCAACTCCCCCTAAAGCTACATGTGGTACACAAGCAACACCTCACTTCACCTGAAGACCACCATCCACATGTTGAAGCTCACTGGTGGTAGTGCCCTGCTTTGTGGTTGCTGTTCATTGGCTGGAACTAGGCCTGTAGGCACATTGGAGGGAATTATGAACAGTTCAAATAACACTCACGTGTGGGCAAAAACTGTCAAGTGTCTGCAAGATGGCTGAAGATGGAAAGGGGTTTCAGCTGCTATCACGACAATGATCTGAAGCATACAATCAAAGCTACCTAAGAAAGTCTCTACCTGAATACAATCAAGGGTATGCATTGGGCCAGACAAAGACCAGACTTAACACCAACAGTAAACTCCCAGTGTGACCTCCATTGACTGTGCACATGAGCTGCCCTTGCTAGCTGACAGAGTTGGGGGACCTTTGCAGTGAGAGACTGTCCAATTAATGCCAAGTCAAGATGTGCCATGCTGATACTCCCCTTCCCAGGAAGAGTGAATGCTGTAGTTCACTTAATAGGTGTTTCAAGAAAGCATTGGTTTAAGGGTGTCCAGACTTATGCAACCACCGTATTGTACACATCTCACTCAGTATATTTCACAACTAACACATTTGTTTGTTTCTCAATTGGATTGCACAGGTCATATGTCACATTTAAGGTGGGTAATGTTTTTGAAGGCAGTATTGTGGTCTCATTTTATATGATACAAGAGCCTGCCATGTTAACAGGGGTGTGCACACTTCTCATATCCATGTTAAGCTTAGAAGGCTGTTGGTGTAACAGGATTTGATTGAACATACATTCACTGCTGGTGATGAGGTCTGCAAATCAAATGTATGTCATTAATTAGTTACATCAATCCTCATATGATCCTAGGTATGTGTCAGATAAACACATAGGTGTTGTGAGGAACAGAACAAACATATGTAACAGACATCTACATATTCTTCAATGATTTGTACAGTTGTGAGATATGGTCTACATTAATTGCCACTGTGCTATACAGGTGAACAGCAATAATGTCTACATGGGTGCAGTGTGTGCTAGGAGAATGGATGTCACCTACTAACAGTACTCATGCATCCCAGAGATGTATATTGTCAGTAACAAGGATTGATAATGGCTGCAATGCATGATGATGAGGGCTGTGTGTCATGCATGTTACCTTTTGGGTAATGGGAGGTCTGTGTAATAGCTTTGTGCCACCTCACCTATAAGTGTCTGTGTGGGTGACTGTGTGCATGTCTGTGTGCGTGGCAGCCAACTGTAATATACAGGTATTAATTTACATTTATTGTCTTCTCCTCACAGGTGGCAATGGGGGTCAGGGTCCCTGTTGCTTGGGAAATGATGTCTGTGTCTCTGCAGACTCTGACAATGATGATAGCCATAGTGAGGCACAGGCAGGGTTGTCAGAGGCTGAATCTGTGCCATTGGTTGGCATCCCACTGTTGTATACCCCATCCCCACACACAGTCATAATGCTCACACATACCCCATCACCAGTGGCCATAGATAATGGACAGTTGGTGGGTGGTGGCATAGGACAGGCAAGTGTGGTGACTATGGCAAGTGTGTCTGTAGATGCTAGCCATACCCAGATAATAGGTGAGGTCCCACACAGGTGGATGGACAGGGGTGCTCAAAGGGGGACTGCTGCCCATCATGCCCCTGTCACAAGTGCCACAGCAAGTGTCACCAGACACGTGTTTTGGACCATCATAAAGGCACAAACATGCAGTGAATGTAACACCAGACAGCTTCTCAAGGTCGTGAATGCCACTCTTCCTGCTATGCATGACAACTTCCATGATCATGCTGATGCCCACCATTATTATGCTGAGGTCATGGATAGATGGTTGGGTGAGATGGTGGGAATCCTTGACCATGGAATGTCAATCTTTGAACATGGAATGTCTGTGATGGTGCATGTGGTAGGAGTTGTCCATTGGCCATGTGGACGTTGGACAGCAGCACATCAGCTGAGGGTCCACATGGCCATGCAGCTTCTCGCTTCTGTAGTGGCAGTACCAGCAGCATGACTGCAGGGGGGTCAGTGTCCACACCATAATGCAGCAGGCCATGGGCACATGGTCCTGGCTGGACCAAACAGGGTCACGGATCCAGCAGACAGCAGTTACCATCAGGGAGTAGTATTGCATCTGGCCTTGTGCCTGGTCATGCCAATGGGTCCCCTGGCAAGACCAGTTCCCATGCCCCTGGCCAGAGACAGTGAACTGCACACCCTGCCATGTATGGTCCACAGCTGTCCAACATACCCCTGTGTAGGGCAGCCACATGGCATGACTGTGTGCATCCACACACAGAAGCACACACACACAGGTAAGTGTATGGTGGCTGATGTCAGCAGCTCTTGTACAGTGGAAAATGGTAAGTGTAGTGGGTGGAACACACCTCATATTTGTAAATCTCATACACCTAGAGGGTATTGTGTTGACTCAACACAAAGAGAATACTGCTTATACACAAACACACACACACACACACACACACACACACACACACACACACACACACACACACACGCACACACGCACACACGCACACATTCACACATGCACACACACACACACACACACACACACACACACACACACACACACACACACACACACACACACACACACACACACACAATTGTTAGTGTTGGTTTTAAAATTCCTACTCATCTAGTTAGTGGTAGTACAGTATTATGCAGCAGGTGGCACAGAGCTCATAGTGTGTTGAGTTTCCAAAGTACATGTATAGTGAGTAACATCATGTGCCCTTGTAAGGTATGGCAGTGGGTGATGTAGTTGGTATGGCAGGTTTCATACTAATGTAATGCATGGGTGTACACACTCCCAAACTCTACTATACACATCAGTGCACACACACATAAGTGTGCCAGTACTGTGATTAAGAGCCATGCCTCTCTAGCTGCTCATTCCATACTGTTACCTAGCTGTTGCACACAGCACAGGGCTTATAGGTCTGCAGAGTGTGTACAGATACCTCTATGGTTGATGTAAAAAGTGGCCCTCGTAGAGTGGAATGTAGGACATGTGCTGAGAGTACAATGGCTTACAGTTGTAATACATGGACACCCAATGGATATATTCCTCACTCAACACACTCAGGATACTGGTCTTGTACATACACACACACACACACACACACACACACACACACACACACACACACACACACACACACACACACACACATGCCAGGACTGAGATTCATAGGATCATGTCTTCATAGGTGTGTACCAGGCTAATGGGTATGGAGCCCGTGACAAGCTTAGCCCATGGGAGTACCCTGGTATCATGCAACCTGACATTTTTTCCCAGTATGTCTATCGACTATTGCCACATGAGTGATGGCCAGGATGACAGTTAAATTTCCCATCCACTCATTAAGATTTCTCTTGAAGAGTGCCAATGAGGTGCTCTGACATGTATGTGACATATATTGTATACCATGTCCACTTACTGGGTTGTGTACCTGTCTCCCAGCATGTTCTGCTGATTGTGGTAATGAGGTTGCGGTATCCATGACATGTGGTGCATACAGATCAGAGTTTCACTAGATATGGCATTCCTAACACAGCTAGCCAGACAAGGCATTGTCAGCCAAGCAGGGATTGCCTGTAAGTAGCCAAGATGTGGCCAATAATACTTGGAGGTATTGCACTGTGTCCATATAATACAGTTGTTTAAGGGCTAGGGTCCTATCTGCAAGGTACACTTGCAGCCTCCTCAGTTGTTGCAGGTGTCTACTGAGACATTGTACCTGCTGGTTGGCCTAATGAGGAGATAGTAGAGGGAGACATTGACCTCTTCCTTACTGGATGACTTTACCCTTAGTTATGAGATGCGCCACATAGAAGTTATTTCTGTCCACAGTAGCAATTTGGTGGCCATAAGAGAGGTCACTGTCAGCCTGTGTTCCCAGGCCTCTTATAAGGGCTTCTGTGTCCATTGATTCCACATGGGATTGTGACACATTTCTTTCCATTCAGCCTAAGGCCAGTGTTCTGACAACAGTTGGATGTCTCAGTGGGGCCTTTATGCAGGATGTCAACAAGATATGGGGATGTATACATAGCAGCCATCTTGCAATTGTCTGCAAACATTGTCAGCCAGGGTCCCTTTGTGTTGTTCTGGTGAGGCATACATGACAAACATGAGGGGACCCATGACCAGACCCTGTGGTAATCCACTTGTGACTGGTTGGTAGTCTGACATGGAGTCTGCTACCTTCACACTGTGGGTCCCATGCATGAGCCAGTTTGCAACCCTCCTAGTGACATAAGGGTTGATGCCTAGATGGGTGTGTTTGTCTATGATTCCTGAGTAGGGAATGGTATCACAAGATTAGAAGACCTGCCTATCTTGTTTTTGTGTCCGTACTGTTACATAGTTATTACACATGGCACACAGCTTATAGGGCAGCAGAATGTCCACAGCTACCACTTCAATGGTTGACAACAGTGAGCCCTGATCAGTGGACATTTGGATGTGTACTGGGTGCAAATATTTTGCCAAACCTGCCCCCAATGGATATGGTACACAACAAAAAACACAAGCCATTATTGAGATTAGAACTCCTACCTATCTATGTCTACTATAGTGCTACTCAGTTATTAGATGCGCCACAGAGCTTATACAATTTCACCTACTCCAAAAGTACTTCAAAGGTAAATGACATCAACAGGACTACTAAATTAGGGTGAGGGGAAATGTAAAAGGTGGTACACAACTCAAAATGGTATAACCCACACAGTATATGATACACACACACACACACACACACACACACACACACACACACACACACACACACACACACACACACACACACACACTTGCCAGTATTGAAATTAGAACCCCTGCCCATCTAGTTATTTGCACTATAGTGTTACACAGTTACTGCACAAAGCTTACTGGACTAACAACTGGACAAAGGTGCTGATAAGTGCACAGCTCAGGTAAAGCATTACAGGTGGTAGAAAGTCTGCCTTCAATTTTTCCCTTGCTAGTTCTTTCTGTCTTGCACTTCAAATAGCATAATAGCGTTGAACTTCAACAGGTTATTGTATCAATAAGTATAGCACACTCGGGAGCCATCAGAAGTACCCGTTCCTCACACAATTAGCCCCAATACTTAATAGTTATGACCACCCCTCCTGGCATGATTGAAGTGCAATTTTCTGTGCTTTTACCCATTAACCTGGTGCACTTGTCCATTCTGAGGCACTGTTGCAACTGCCTCACATACACAGACAACCCTGTCCTCTAAACTCCAAACACTCAGACCTATGAGAGTTACCCCTATAACACCAAATGTGGAAATATCCACTCTCCAGCAAAGACTGTACTAGCTGGTCAAGAGGATAAGGTCAACACCTGCACCACAGCATGTGGAACACATAGCTTGCCACAACACCCACTATGATAGCCCTGACATACACTGAAAAACCACACACCCACCTTCACAGGGGAACTCAATGGACATTTACCCAAACAGCACAGACAAGCAAGACAGACACCCACTCAGACACCACAACACAGCACATGCTAAAGGACACATATGTCACCTACACAGTGTGCCCCTCAACCTAAGCCCCTAAGGCTAACCACCTTGCACAATACAGTAATCATGGGTGACTCAATACTGAGGCACACAGATGTCCCACTCACTAGGTTGATTATGGAAGAGGTAACAGCCAGCTGTCTATCACATGCCAGCATCTAACACATGACACACCCAGTCAGGGCCCTCCACAACAACTACAAGTATCACTCTGTCATCATCCATGTGGGTGTGAATGACCTGGGACATACCTCCCTGAACTACATGAGAAGAGACATGGCTGACCACTTGGATTATGTGGTCCAGGCAGGTGTGACAGTAGCCCAGAGCAGTATACTACCATCACCCAGAATGATGCTGCAGTACTATCAACAAATGATTGACTGCAACATTGGCTTACATGTTGTGTGTCATTCTCAGGGGAACCAGTATCTCTCTGCTTGGGATAACATGATTGACAGACCTTAATGCTTTGCCAGAGATGGCCTGCATCTGTCACCCCTGGGTTTCCAGGTGCTGGCTAAGTGTCTTGCCACCCCTATAGTGCCTTATTAGGCAATGTTCCAAATTAAATTACCACCGTAACAGCTAAACATGTATGCAATCTGAAGGTCATGCTGCTCAACAGTAGACATCTAACTGTTAAGATGCAGTCAGTCAAAGCACTCCTCAAAGTGGAGGACATTGCCATTTGTGCTGTAACAGATACCTGGCTCACAGCAGCAGACAGCAGCCCTGCACTAACAGGCTATGACTCATTCCACAGCTGTCTGCCCCAAAATATGGACCACTCCTCCACAGGTGGTGCTGTCTCCATATACATAATGGATATGCACACCTCCAGACTAGTATCCCAGCATAATGCATCTGAGATACTTCAGGTACAACTGACTTTGGGTAATAGTGCAATCCAGGTCATAGCCTGTCATGGGTCCCCATCTATGCCCCAAGACTGTCAATCCACATTCCTCAACACCCTTGCATCTATGAAGGTCCAACCCAACATTGACATAGTAGGAGACTTCAACTACCCCTCCATCATCTGGGAAAAGTAGTCAAGCACCAATACAATGGCCCAATGCTTCCTGGAATTCATTAGTTCAAATGCCTTGGACTGGCTCATACTGACCCCCAGTACAGGATGCAACAACCTTGACCTGTGTTGATTACTTACATATGGGACAGTTGCTCAACCACAGTTGTCACTCCCTACCTGGTCAGATCCAAACATAATGTAATCAACATGGAACTCAACATCTCACCTCCACAAAGGTAACCACCTTGAAAAACCTCTCCAAACCTGACTTTGGTGTCATAAAAACAGGGGTTGATGACTTCACTCCATCCATGCCAATGGAAAATAGTTGCACATCTGTCAAATCATACACATATGCACAGTACAAACATGTAAATGAATGCATGGTACTAGACATAGCCAACAGAACCAAGACGCTGTCCTCCAAACACTGGAAGCCAATGTAATGGCCCCCTGCCATTCCTACAAGTGTACAACAGATGGAGGACACTGTTGCAGAGAAAGATGGTGTCCGAAGACTGGGGCACCCCCTTATTAGCATCAACCATAACTTGAGATCCCTCATGGAATCATCTACAGGAAGCTATGAAAGCAGAATTGCAGCAGATACTGACAACAATCACAACAGCCTTTGATAGTTATATCAACAACCTCCACAGCAACACCCACAACTGCTGTGAGTTACTGCACAATGCTAACTCCTATCCAAAGATAACAGATATTGGCAACAGTCTTGCCAACAGTCTAGCCACCATATTCAGTACCAGCTTTACCCCTCTCTCCCCTCCAGGGAACAATCACAATGGCAGATTAATGCCAGGCACCCAGCATTACTGCAGGCTAGGTTAGACTTGCATTGTTTACAGGCAAGAATACAGCATCCATGGGATCCAAACATATCCATGGCTGTGTTCTACATAACGTACACAGAGACCTGGCACCACATCTGTGTGCCCTGTTCAGTTACAGCCTCACCTCAGGCTTTGTCCCTCCAAAATGGCAGACTGCTACAGCCATCCCTCTCCATAAAGGGTGGCATCTACAGACCTTGGGGATTATTGGCCCATTAGCCTGATGAGTATACTATGTACAGGTATGGACCGCATCATCAGGGACCTGATTGACCAAGACATAGGTGATCTTGTAACTCTGGAGCCCATACAGTTTGGCTTTGTGAATGGCAGATCATGTCTGCTCAGCCTGGTTGACTTCTTTGAGTGAGTCACTAGGGCTGTGTATAACAGTAAGGCACTGCATACAGCCTATCTTGATCTGGCCAAGACTTTTGATACCATTACTCAGTCATGAATTATTGATAAACCCACCAAACAAGGCATCAACCCCTATATCAGTGTGTGAGGTGAAAATTGGTTCACAGAACACAGTGTGACAGTGGAAAATAAAAGTCAGACTGGCAAGTAGTCACAAGTGGAGTCCCACATGGATCAGTAGTGTCCTATCTAGCATCTACTTCTCAGGAATCCAGCCCATCACAGAGGAACTGGCTGACCAAGTTCACAGAGGACTGCAAGCTGGGAGCTATCATTAACTCCACAAGTGATGCAGACATCCTACAAAATGGCCTCACTGAGACCAATGAGTGGCGTGGAAACCATGGCCAGAAGCTTAACACCACAAAATGCATCATCATCCCCTTTGGTAAAACACTCAGCTCCCACATTGATGGGAGCCCAATGAACACTGTAAGAATTATAAGAGATCTGGAGACACAGACTGACAGTGACTTCTCCTTCAACCACCACATTGCCACTGTGGTCAGGAAGTCCTTCTATATGGCACACTGCATTACCAAGGAAGACAGAGGTAATGATCTCTGGCTACTGTTCCCTCATTAGGCCACTCATCAAGTATTCTGGCCCATTTGCCATGTACCTCAGTAGATACCTGCAACAGCTGGATCAGCCACAGAAGCACCTGACAAAGAGGTTCGTAGGCATTAAACACACATCCTACACAGACAGACTCAAAAGACTCTAGCTATTCTCTGTGTCATATCACCTAGTTATAGTCTATCAGTGCTTGACTTACAAAGCCATGTCTGACCCAGCTGTTTTAGAAATGCTACATATAAAGACATCCCAATTCCTCCACACCACACACTGCAGAGACTGCTACCTCATTACCACAATCGCCATAACATACTGGTGGGACAGGTCCCTCACCAAGAGACTGCACATGCCCTGGAGTACACTTCCCATACATGTCATGCAGAACACCTAGCTGACCCTGTTTCAGAGAAATCTTGATGAGTGGATGGATAATAGACAGTTCACCCCAAGGACCACTGCAGTGGCTTTACTTGATACAGGCACTGGGAAGTAACATCAGGTGGCACAATGGCAGGGCCATACTATGGGCTAGGCTTGTAAAGGCTTCTGGGCCATTAGCCTACTGCACACTTATGAACCTATAAGGGGAATAACATCAGCAGGACTGATAAAGTAGGGCAGTGGGTGTTGAACTTATCAAAAAGCTTTGTCCTACAAATAGACACACTTCCACACACACACACACACACACACACACACACACACACACACACACACTTGTCAGATGTTAGAGTAGAACCCCTACCTAACTAATTATTTGTATGATAGTGTTACACAGTTATCACACATGCTACAGAGCATATTGGGCTGAGAGCTGGCCAAAGGTGCTGATATGGGAAATGCCATCAGCAGGACTGATAAAGTAGGGCAGGACAGTGGGTGTTAAACTTATCAAAATACTTTGCCATACAAACAGACACACTTCCACACATGCACACATATGTGCAAAATGTGAGAGTAGAACTCCTCTCCTACCTAGCTAGTTATTTATATTATAGTGTTACACAGCTATTGCATGCGCCACAGAGCTTATGGGGCTAAAGTCTGATGAAAGGGACTTCTAAGGTGAGTGATATCTGCAGGACTGCTAAAGTGGGAAAGTATACTGGGTTTGAATGGACCCAAAAGCTTTAACTTGTAAATGCACACACACACACACACACACACACACACACACACACACACACACACACACACACACACACACACACACACACACCCCTACACTGCAGGAATGAAAAGTTCCTGTAATCACGGCTGCAGAAGTAAAAACCACACTCTCCAAAGCCAAGAACACAGCATCCATGGGACCTGACAACGTCCCAGGCTACGTTCTACATAAACTGCAGAATGAAATGGCACCCACCTAAGCAACATGTTCAATCATAACCTCATCTCAGGCTTTGTGCCCACTGAATGGTGCACAGCAACAGTTATCCCACTCCACAAAGGGGGAGCCACCATGGACCTCAGGAACTACTGCCCCATTAGCCTAATGAGCCTGGTCTGCAAGGCCATGGAATGTATCATCATAGATCTTATACACAAAGACATTGGTAATCTCCAAACTCTGGACCCCACCCTGTTCTGGTTTGTAAAAGGCAGATCATGTCTCGTAAACCTGATAGACTTCTTTGAAGCAGTCACCAAAGCCATAGACTAGGGTAAGGTGGTTCACAAACCCTATCTAGATCTCGCCAAGGCTTTTGACACCATCCCCCACTCTGGAATTATAGATAAACTCACTAAACTAGGTATAAATCCCTATGTCACAAAATGGGTTGTCAACTGGCTCACTGACAGAACCCACACTGTGAAAGTAGCAGACTCCAAATCCGACTTCAGACCAGTGGCAAGTGGAGTACCACAGGGTTCAGTCCTGGGTCCTATCCTGTTTGGTATCTATTTTTCTGAAGTACAGGCTAATACAGAAGGACTTTGGCTAATGAAGTTCGCAGATGACTGCAAACTAGGAGCCATAATCGTAACTCCTAACAATGTGGACATCCTACAAAAGGTCCTCACGGAGACAGATGCCTGGTGTCAAAGCCATGACCTCAAGCTCAGTGCCAAAAAGTGCATTGTCATCCCCTTTGATAAAAACTCTGTACCCATGAACTACCACATAGGTGGTAGTCTACTTAACACCAACAGTGTGATAAGAGACCTTGGGACACAGGTGGACAGTAGTCTCTCCTTTGATAACCACATCACCACAGTAGTCAGGAAACCCTTCTACATGGCACACCTCATCACAAAAGGTTTCTCATTCAGGAAAAAAGAGGTCATTGTTCCCCTCTACTCAACACTCATTAGACCCATTATATAGTACAATGCCCCTTTTGGTATGTACCTCACAAGACATCTACAACAACTGGAAAGGCCACAGAAATACCTCACAAAGAGGATTACCAGCCTCAAACAGATGGCCTATGCAGACCGTCTCAAATAACTCCAGCTTTACTCCATCACATATCGCATACTCAGAGGCGATCTATGCCTAATATACAAAGCTATGTCAAACCCAGAGCTGTTGGACATGCTCCACTTAAAGAAATCCCAATCTCTCAGAGCTACAAGCTCTAGGGACCTGAACCTTGTCACCACAATAAAAAGAACATGCTGGAGGGATAGATTCCTGTCCCAGAGACTTCCCAAACTCTGGAGCAAACTATCTATCTATATCAAACAAACCTATGAACACACACACACACACACACACACACACACACACACACACACACACACACACACACACACACACACACACACACACACACCCACACACACCCACACACACACACACACACACACACACACACACACACACACACACTTTAACATTTGCCATGACTGAGATTAGAATTTCTACCTAACTAGTTATTTGTACTATAGTGTTACACAGTTATCACACATGTCACAGAGCTTATAGGCCTGAGGCCTGACAAAAGGTATTTCTATGGTGACAGTCATCTTCAGGACTGCTAAAGTAGGGCAATGGGAAGTGCACTGGGTGGAGAAGGCCTGTTCATTCATAGATCCTACTGACATTTCTCTAACATTCCTAAATCCTACTGACATTTCTCTAAGTGTATGAGCATGCCCAGTGTGTGGCCTTTTATAGTACATGTGGGACTCCATTTCGATGATTGTTGTACTCCAGTCCAGTTTGTTTTGTACTACAGCCCTACCTCTCAACCTATTGGTGCAGGATATCTGAAGATTACCTATCAAAATGGGGGGGACAATGGGCCATACGATGATTGTGACAATTTATCTCAGTAATGTATGGGTTGCTAGGGTTACAAGGCTTGTTTTAGTAGACATCTGACATATATGCTGTTTTGACACTGTCATGTATTGTTTCAGTGCCTCATGACATACCTCCTCAGATCATCATGGTGATTTAGCAGAGGAATACAGGATGAATGATGCATACACCAAAATTATAGGCCAAATACTATGCTATCCAGCCTGTTGAGAGGTGTGCCTATGAGCAGTTGACTGCTGGAGCTGTAGAAACAGTCCAGCACCTTGGTGATACATTACAATGGTGGAATCTCTGTGCATTTCTGTTCTGGCCTGGTCTGATTTCCAGTCCACGGTTGAGTAATATAAGTCAGACAGGATCAGAGTGACAGGCAGACGCTGGATAGATTTGTAGGGGATAAGATATGGGGGGGTGTCCTATGTTGGATATATTTGCCTATACCTACCAGGGCATTGCTCAAGGGTCTGCTCCAAGGTTAACTGCACTCGGAGGGTCTTGTGCATGTCAGACTCTTTGACCAGCCTGGAGGTGTGTGTGTCTGACATACATGTATGGCCCACCTCATTTTGCTTGGCTGGCCACATTTTCTGGTCAGGATGTTGCATAGGATGAGTGATCAGGGAATGGTGTGTTATTCTCCATGGCTGTGGGCCAGGGTTCTGTGAGTGCAGACATGTCACCATCTTCCAGGATTAGGACTGCCTGCAATGAGTGCATTCCCATGTTTAGACTCCTAGCCCTGTCTGTCGACTGCACAGAGTATCACAGAATGTCCACATTCATGACTCATATATCTTGTTGGTTACGCAAACAAGTGTGCTTTTCAAGGAAAAGTGTTTTGCAAGTCACTCAGGATTGAAGTCAGATATTACTGGCATTTGACACTGCAGTTTCTGACTTTGTATCCATCAGACATTCCATGCTACTACAATAATTCCATCAACTTTATTACATTATTAGAGCAGTATTTCAAATGTGTCCTTCTCTTTGGACCTTTTTCACCCCATTATTCATGGATTTGGCCAGATTTCTGGCTTTCTGACACTGACAGTTCTTTCCTAGCAGTTAGCAGCATGGCCTTTCTTTGCCTTTTTTAAACTGTGTTATACTGGTGTTATGGACCCCATGGCACTCCCGGGCACTGTGGGTGAGGCATGGGCATTTGCTACAGGCCTGTAGGCCAGGTGTGACAGATGCAGACCATCTGTAACAAGGCAGTGCATTCTGATGATCATATGTTCCCAGGCTGCCAGCAGTGGACAATCCTGGGATGGCACCAGTAAGTTGACTGTGGGTGTTACTGCAATTGCTTTCTGTTTGTGTTGAGCCATCACTCTAGTTGATGGCTGGATGCTGCTCAAGGCTAGGGACATGTTACGGAACTTCTATGGGACTATGGGGGGGTGACACATCTGTACACAATACAAATTTGAAGAGACTGTGCTGATATTTGCTTACCATTTTGGTCCCATTTGGCATATTGGTGTGCCCTATCTCTCAGACTACAGGCATAACAGTATAGACCACAGGTCAGATTGTTCTGGCATAGACATTTGTAGTTTCAGACTTCTTACCTTTCAAAGCCATACTGCCACTGCAAGACCTGCTGTGATATCACTGTGTAAAAGTCTGTAGGTGAGGATTTCATGGATGTCGCCATGTGGGGGTCTTTGCCAGGCATTTCTGTATGGTTTTCTACAGCTGATTTGCTGGGTGAGGCTGGGGGTGGTATGAGACCCCGGCTCTATATTATCATATCTTATGCTCAGAAGAGCGAATGACAGATAATCAACCCCATGTAAGCGAAAGCTTACAACATCGAAACTTCAGAACAGCGATTATTTTCCAATGGAAAACAATCGCTGTTCTGAAACAAAAAAAAGAAAACAGTAAAACATTACTTAATGTGGGGGTCTTTGTCCCCATACCCCCTACTTAAATATACCAACTCTGAGATCACATACAGTGCCGAAAAGGCAAAGTAGCAAAAGCGGCCAAACAAATTCTTTCCCAGGGAAAGAATTCGCTGAAAAGCTGCTTCGCTATTTTGCCTTTTCGTGCTTTACTGTTCAACAAAGATGCATTCGACAACCTGCGTCCTGCTTCTGTGACGGCATAATAGGGAACCTGAGACCCCCACTTTGACATTCATGCATGTCACCTATGACCCTCCTCAGTTATGTGGCTCACCACATATACTGCTGTGGTATTTGTCAACTAGGGTGGTACTGCATGGTGTGGGTAGGCCAGTGCTGGGAATACACTTCCTGCTGTCCCACAGAGCTGTCAATTGTCTGCTGCTATCCCGGTATGCCACCCCATTCCCTTGCATGCTTGAATCAGTACCAGAGATATGCTATCAGAACATTGATCTCCATTCATTAATTTTGTTAAGGAGGCTGACTTACTTTGTGCATGAGGCTGTTGTGAGGATGGTGCTTGAGGGCTGACTAAGTCAGATGCACACAGTACACTGCCCATACATGGTAGAGTATAGGTGGTGTGTTGTTTGGCATCCGTTTTACTGTTTGTGCGAGTCAGAGAGAGAGATCAATCCCTTGGGTCCTGCACTGTCAGTGTATGTACTATGCATTGCCTCTTTGCCAAGGACAGGGCATACTGGGCACGCCTCCGTCTGCCTACAGGGACAGGCTCAGGATGTTCTTCCTCCAAGTCTCTCTGTGCCTGTGGAGACCTTGACAATGGTGGGGCGCTGTGTGGCCCTTCCCCATTTTGTTCCTGCTGCAGCTGTTTCCGCAAGATCATATTGTGTAGTATGGCACATACTATGAACATGTGTGCACATGTGACTGGAGAGTACTGCATGGCTCCAATGGATATGTCAAGGCAGTGGAACCATGACTTGAGCATCCCAAACACATGCTCTATAATGATCCTTGTTTGTGCATGTGCCTCATTATGGCATTCTTCTGTGGGTGTGTGTGGATTTCTGATGGGTGACATCATCCACGGTTCCAGTGTGTAGCCAGTATCCCCTACCAGATGGCCATATGAGATGTCCCCACTGGCAAACACCCAGTATAGCTGTGATGAATGCCAGATGTGGGAGGCATGATAGCTTCCAAGGCTGCTATCACACCCGACCTGGCAGTTGATGGAGTGGAACCCCTTGCTGTTTAGGTAGACCCTACCCTGGTCACCAGGTGGTGCTTTGATGTGGATGTGCATGCAGTCTATGGCACCCAGTACCTCTGGGTATTCTGCTACATGGTGGAAAAGACACATATTGCTGGTCCTCTTCTCATGGGTGCTGGGGAAGTAAATGTGCTCAGTGGCATGCAGTCGCATGGCATCCAGGAACTGGTGGAGTATCCTGGATGCAGATGCCTGTGAGACCCCCATGGTATCCCCCGTTGGTCTTTGGAAAGTACCTGTAGCTAGTATTCTTAAGGCTATACATACCTTGGTATCCACGGGGATGGGTTCCCCTCTGTTGGTTTTGGGTCTGCGGTGAGGCTGGCACAGCTGAACAAGTTGCTGAAGTATGTCCGTGTCCACCCTGTAGCACTCTACTACCTCCAGATCATGTATCCCCTGGTAGGTTACCTCTTCTCGTCCTCCTTGGTCTGAGTTGGTTGTCAGCATTATCCTCCTCACCACCCTCAGTCTCTAGAACATACTGATAAATCAAACAACAGCAGCCCCTAACATGTTTTGTTAGTTTTGTCATTTTAAAATTCCCCATAACGTGTACACCAGTGGTGTAGAGGTTTGTGGGGAAAAAACAGACTGAAAGGTGTTTGCATAGTTTATAGTAGTGTGCTGGGCTGCTGCCTGTGTAATTGGTTGATTCTGATACATTCCATCTGTCAGCTATGCTTGTTCTCCTTGATTGCCTTCCTTCTGCAATTTCCCTTTCCCATTTCCTCCCCATTTAAGCTCCGATGCATGCCGCACATTCCCAGTGCTCAAATGTAAACAGTTCTGCTATGCCCTGTGTATTTTTTTTGTTTTGTTTTGTTTTAGGCTCAGTGTGCACCACGCACGCCCGTTTAGCTAAAGTAAACAGTTTTAAGCAGAACTGGCCCTCCCTGGACATGAACACACTCTTGCATTTCATGGAATAAGAAAATACAGCCTTAGGCACCTCCCCCCCTTCCTTAGCTGTGCTTAGGTATGGGCAAACATGGGCCACTGAGCTCCAATGTGCTTAAAGCAATCATGACACACCCCCATTTCATGTTAGCTGCTCCTCCTTTCTACACCATGGTGTTAGAGCTCCTACATGGTTAGGTGCAATCTGACACTTAGAAGAAATTTGTGGTTCAGTATAAATTCCCTCATTTGCATACACCACTGCCTTACTCCAGAGTTACTACACTTACACTGAGCCTTTCCCCTTAGCAACCACTATTCCCTGGTATTGTTTTCATTCTGCATGCTGTTGACTATAAAGGCCAAATGTAGATTTCTCTCAAAATTGATTTTTCCATTTTTTTTTTATTTTCGGCACAATTCCATTTGCACGCTGCTACCCAATGCTTAAACTGCCAAGATCGCCAAAAAAAGTTTTATTTTAAAAAATTAGAACTATTTTTCATGCCAATGGCCGTATATTTGGCCACTGGCATGCCTAATAAATAGAATACATGCTTTATTTGAGGCTGTCATGCCTCCATTTTCCTATTTGCAGAAATGTATTCAGCTAGTAACTGAATACATTTCTGCAGGTTACACTATTCCTGCATGAACACCAGCCTGCTTGCTAAATCACTAATTCAGCTCATTTACATGGTTTTCACCAGCAAATGAGGTTATTAGCGTAACGCAGTGGTGTTTGTGCAGGAATAGTATAGGAGCACTTGTGCACATCTTAGGAGTTCTATACTGAATCGCTCGGCGGACATATTGCGTGCAGCAGCTCCTGTGTTATTCCTCCATGTCGTGCAGGGCTTAATGAATCCCGGGGTTGGTCTTGATAAATGTGAAAAAGCAGCATTTAAAGCAGGAAGTTTCAGTACTAAGTAAATATCAGTCTAGGAATGTGATATAAAGGAAAATGAGTAGGAAGGATTGTGTAAATATTTGGGAATTGATGAAGGATTAGCAATCAAACATGAACAAATATGAATAAAACACTGTAAGGAATATTCTAGAAGACTAAAACTAATACTGAATACAGCCCTGACATCTAGGAATATGGTCCAAGTTATAAACCAATTTGCTCTTCCAGTTTTAACTTACAGTTTTGGTGTTATTGCCTGGCTCCAAAAGGAATTGGGTTAGTTGGACAGAAAAAAATGCTTGACACTTATCAAATGATGTATAAAAATCAATGTTTACCAAGCTTATATATTCCATGCTTTGAAGAAGGTATGGCCTCCTCAAAATTGATTACATGTACAGATCTGCAATTGTGGGACTGCATACATATTTGCTGACTTCATCGGATCCAAACGTAGTGAATGCTTTACAACATGAGAAGAGGAAGTCTAAAATTACCACTCTGCTTAGTTTAGCAGAAGTATTCAGATGACAAGCAGGAAAGGAAATCAAACCAGAAGTAGATAAAAATCAAACAGCAAATGATTAGCCCAATTACCAAAAGAAAGGATATCAGGAGAAGGATCAGATGAAAAGTGAAGAAATGTGGAAAAGCCATAAATACAGTGGCAAGTAAAGAGATTTTCTGGAACAACCTCGTGGTGATTAAGATTTGATGCAGGAATGGTTAATTATAAGTTGAAACCAAAGAATGAAAAGTTAATAATGGCATCCCAAGAAAGTGAATTACTGACAGATTGGTTTACAAAGTCTGTTGAACGTGTGGGAGAAATAGATAAGTGTAGGTTCTTTTAAAAAGAATTAGAAACAGTCACATGGTTGTGATACACTCATGGCAGGGGGCCTATACATTGAAAAGCACAATAATGTGGCAAGATTGTGTATTGGGGATTATGGAATCAGTACAATACAGAAGTAGCTGAGAAGCATTGGAAACCTGAACCACAAAGCATTATAGAGAATGGTGAAGTGTACATCACATGGGATCATCCATTGCCAATAATTCAAAAATATAGATGCAATAAAAACAGATATAGTAGTTCATGGAAAGACAAAAGTAGCATTGATCTACAGTGACTTATTTACAGAGGCAAAATAAAATATCAGGATTTGCGGGTAGAAATGAGAGCAATGTGGAGGAAATATACTCAGACAATCCCAAT
This sequence comes from Protopterus annectens, assembly GCF_019279795.1. Taxonomy (NCBI): domain Eukaryota; kingdom Metazoa; phylum Chordata; order Ceratodontiformes; family Protopteridae; genus Protopterus; species Protopterus annectens. The sequence goes on from NC_056741.1 coordinate 1,586,257,865, forward strand.
AGTAGTAGGAACAATGGATTTCATAAAAAAGAATCTATAGTCATATTTAGATATTCTCCCAAAACATGTAACTCTATATGAATTGCAAAAAGGAGTCAGATCTAGGCACATTGTAGGTGCTGCAAAGAGCACTTTTGGCTAACATCAAAGGCTGAAATAATACTAATTTTCTTTAATAATACCCTGACTTAGGAATGATGTCCATTCCCATCATGTTATTAGAAACCCAAATGATTTGGAGACATTAAACAGAAAAATGAACCAAATGCTGAACAGTGAACTCAATGCAATTAAACTGCAACCTGCTTCCAAAGCAGCAGGGAATCACTTTAACACTACTTGCTGCAGCTGGGAAGAGTGCTAGTGTGCACTAGTTTCACTCTTAATGCACTGATAGTGATTTACACTACTGCTCACCTCAGCAAACTAGGTGTCTGGGGCCTGAACCCTGAGTATAATGATTAAAAAAAGCATCATGTCTTAGCAGATTTTGTATGGAAGCAAAACGGACAAGTCCTGCAACAAATATACCTTTTATCCCACTAAACTAAACACCTTACCCTCATTTGCAACATCCAGTAGTAGTTCCCTGTCAACATAATTCAAAAAGAAAAAAAATAATATCCTTAGAGAGCTGTAAAACTGGTGGCTCTAATCATATCACTCTGCACTTGCTCACCAGTTATTTCTAGGCTTTCCTTATTACTGCAGGTAGTATTCTCTTCAGAAAGGCTTGGACTTTCCATACCTGGTCTTAGGTGCTGGATATTGTTGCATCTCTGATGGTTTTCCCTTTACCTTGTCTCTGCTTCTTCTTTGTTAACTTTGTCATGTAGCATTGAGCAATGTGTGACAGATTGAAGGAAGTCTGAGTTAGAAGAGTTCATTTAGTTTTTATCTTTGGCATTTTTTGTCAGTGATGTCTTGAATTTCTGCCTTGTCTGCCAAAACCTGATTCAACAAGTTGGCAATTGAGTCAAATTTAATATCCCGGGCTGAAGAGCCTGGAGCAAAGCTATCTGGTACTTTCAGCACCTGTAACTAATGAGAATAATTTCAAAATCATTCCACAACTATTGGTATCTGGAGCAGACAAAGAAGCAATACAACACTGTTTCACCCTACTGCCATTATGGCTGTTAGCTCCACCTCCACCCCCCAAACTATGTACTTTTCAACTATAGGTTGCCATTTCTCAATGAAGAGTCCTGATTGGGCCAGTGAAAAGCCTGCTTTAAATTTTAACTCCAATATCAACTTATATGTAAAATCAACTAGATTAAGTGGTGACAGTTTTATTTTCAAAAATAAGGAAAGAACAGGCTTTTACAATCAAAATGCAAATAATTAAACACAATGTTTAAAATTATATAGATAATTTTAACCTTAGTAATATAGCCTTTTGTATAAAAACACAACACCTCTACTCCTTCAAAGCACCAAAATCATCAAATATACGAAACAGGAACACATCCACTGTAAGTTTGGAAAATTCTTTTAATTCTGGTACCTCGGCCTTCTCCTGGAATTCCAGGAGAAGGCGAAGGCCGAGGTACCAGAATTAAAAGAATTTTCCAAACTTACAGTGGATGTGTTCCTGTTTCGTATATTTGATAATATAGCCTTTTGGAAAGAGGAAAAAAACTCAAAGGCACATTTTTAATAGTATAGTGTTCCACTAAAAGAGTTTTTGCTGACTTTCTATTATCATTTGTCAGCTACAACAAAATATTTTCTCTTTTTTGCAGTGACCACCTAATTACTGTAAATTGACTCCACATTTTTCTCTTTAGCCATATAAAAAAGGGAATAAATCCATCTAATATTCAAAATGACTCAAAAGAATGCCATAATAATGTTCTCTTCCAAAGGACTAAATTGACCCGACTTCCTTCATCACAATTCCCATATACTTCACAACTCTGTCTCATAAAATATTAGTCTGGAACTTGTTCCATCCTTTTCTACTATATAATTGAATAATTATGCTTTCCTGGTTCAAACTCACTGGTAATGCTGTTTATTCTCTCTCACTGTTTCCTCTCTTCCCAGTCTGCATGCCGCTGCTACATCTGAGCGTGCTCAGTCTTCATCAAATGTAAGTGATCACACCCATTTCTAGCATTATTTTAATATTATCAGCATTTCCTTGAACAGCTGTGTCACTTTCTATATGTTCTTCTGCAAATCTTTCATAATAACAGCTATACCCCCCCCCCCCTTGATTATGACTCTGACAATTCTTTTTTATCCAGCTATAACAATTCAGAGATTGGAAGCCATTTTGGTTTTAATTCAACTATTTCTGTATGACTGCTGTCATTAATTCCAATACTTAAAACTATAACTAGTCAGATAAGATACCTCACTCCTTTGTTTCGATTATGCCCCCTGTCTATTTCCGAAAGGAAAAAGACAGGGAAAAGAGCAGAGCAATGCCCCAGATGTCATTGCCAAATTTCTCACAATCATTATGAATACCAGCTCAGATGACTCACAAAAATATAATTTTTCAATGTCTTTTTACATGCCTTTTTGATTACTGTTTTGTTCCTTTTTGGTGCTGTTTTGTATTGTTGTTCAATAAAGCGGATTACTCCTAAAAACAGACCATGTGTATAGTGGGACTAGCCTATGTAAATTAATTAATTAATCCGTTAGTTAGTAAATGTCTCTTTTGCAGTTTGCAGTATCTTAAGTATGTATTGAGAAGCTTTAGTGCAGTTTAGATGAAATTTCCTCTTTTCTATGGAAAAAAAAAAGATCAGTGAGTCAATCATCAAAGTTCATAGGGCTTACTGAATAAGCAGGAACACTGTAAGAAAGTGAAAAAGGCACTAAAACAACCACTTCCAGTTAGAAAAAGCACTATTCTGTGGAGGTGGCTGTAACACTGAAAGCAAAGGCAGAAATGGTAAAGAAATATAGAAAACTGGATAAAAGTGAAAACCCAGAAAAATCTAAGAGAAAATAAATTTTAGAAATAAAAGAATTTATAAGGAATAATCAAAACAGGAGCAGCAACTTGTAATATATAGAACAATGTGAAATATGACAAGAAATAGAAAACAAGGGGAGTACTGGAGTTGGAAAGGAAACAGAGACTCCAAAATGATGATTACTGAAAGAAATATTCTTTGAGGAACTATGCTGCAGGAAGTGAAAAAATAAAGAACTCCTATGACAAGCAGCAAAGAAAGGTCTTCATTTTAAAATAAATTATGAAGTGCAGAGGGTGATCATGGTCCAAAATGGACAGAACCATATAAACAGGACAGAATGAATGACCACTGACAATTTGTGAATGAAGTTAATGGAAGCATAAAGTATAGCAGAAAACTGTGAACAAGGAACTTTATTTTTTTATTTTTTTTTAGTTATTTACAAACTTTTCTGTTGCTCGGTGAATTCAAATGGAGAAAGATGACTAATATTGGAACAGGCATCAAGTCAACTTGAAGGATGGCGAATGAAAGAGAATTTGTTTGAACAGTTGATGAACAAGACTGCCCAATACAATCAAATGTATTAACCACTGAATGAGAGATGAAAAAAAGCATATGGTATACACATGTTGTGGTATTTGAAATAAGGAACTGTGGGTATAGCCCATTTTGTGTGTTGGTGGGGAGCAGTCTCATATGACACACATTTTACATATATTTTTAACTGTCAGGTAACTGAGATTCTCATTAGACATGCTTTATTTAGAAGTTTCAGCAAATTCTCCACTCCAAAGGTTGCTAATTCTGTGAAATTGCCTTTAACTTGAATTTATTTTTCATTCTGGCTAGCACGTTATCTTCTAAACAGTTTTATGCATTGTGTATCTTCATGAAGCATTATTCAACACTTATTTTCCAAGTGAATTCTGTGCTTTGCCTACCTTCACAAACACAATCAAGATTTGCACCCTAAATCCTTCCAAATACAGATATATCCCCATCTCGCAAACCACTGGCCAGCATTTATCAGCCTAAGCAGTTGTATGATTTCACATAGCACTGACAAGTATTTAATGTACTACCTTTCTCAGTAAACTTACAATGTTGGAGAAGAGACTATTCATTGCACATACTCCTATGGTAGAGTTGTTATCTGTGAGCCGGTTTTATCGTCTTTAGCTCATAGGTTCATAGTTTCATAGGTGTGTACTAGGCTAATGGCCCTAGGGCCTTTACAAGCCTAGCCATAGGATTACCCTGGCATCGTGCCACCTGACCTTCATTCCCAGTGCCTCTGTCGAGTAGAGCCAGTGGAGTTATTCCCAGGGTGAATTTTCTATTTCCAATCCACTCATCGAGATTTCTCTTGAAGAGGGTCAGTGAGGTGCTCTGCTTGACATGTATGGGAAATCTATTCCATCGCATGGGCAGTCACTGGGTTATGAATCTGTCCTTCCAGTACATTCTGTTGATTGTGGTAATGATGTAGAGGTCTTTGGAGCATGTGGTGCTGAGAGATTGGGATTTCTTTAGATGTAGCATTTCTAACAGAGCTGGGTCAGACATGGCTTTGTAAGTCAAGCAGAGATCGCCTCTAAGTAGGTGATATGAGACAGAGAATAGTTGTAGTTTTTTGAGTCTGTCCATATAGGACAAGTGTTTAAGGCCTAGAATCCTCTTTGTGAGGTACTTTTGCGGCCTTTCCAGTTTTTGCAGGTGTCTAGTGAGGTACATGCCAAATGGGGCATTGTACTCAATAATTGGCTTAATAAGGGGAGAGTAGAGGGAGACAATGACCTCTTTCTTCCTGGATGCAAAACACTTAGTAATGAGATGTGCCACATAGAAGGACTTTCTGACCACAGTGGCAATGTGGTGATCAAAAGAGAGGTTGCTGTCAACCTGTTCATTGGTTAGTACTAGGCTAACTGCCCTGTTTGGGCCATTTGAAGCATAGCTAGTTACCCCATGTGAAAATCAAACCCTCCACCTTGCGTCTTTAAGGTAAACACCTTAACCATTATGTCATCCTCCCACCCTGTGCGTTCCCAGATCTCTTATAACACCTTCTGTGTCCAGTGGACTACCATCAATGTAGTAATTCATGGGAACCAGGTTTTTCCCAAAGGGGATGATGGCACATGTTTTGGCATTGAGCTTAAGCCATGGTTCTGACACCAGTCATTGGTCTCAGTGAGGCCATTCTGTAGGACATCAACATCACTTGGGGAGTTAATAATAGCTTCCAACTTGCAATCATCTAAGAACTTTGTCAGCCAGAGTCCCTTTGTGTTGGCCTGGACTTCAGAGAAGTAGATACCAAAGAGGAAAGGACCCAGGACCGAACCCTGGGGGACTCCACTCATGACTAGTTGACAGTTTGACTTGGAGTCAGCTACTTTCACACTGTGGGTTCTATCTGTGAGCCAGTTTGCAACCCACCTAGTGATATAGGGGTTGATGCCTAGATTACTTAGTGTTTCTATGATTCCTGAGTGGGGAATGGTATAAAAGGCCTTGGCAAGATCAAGGTAGGGTATATGAACCACCTAGCCTTCATCCACAGCTCTGGTGACTGACTCAAAGAAGTCGACCAAGTTGAGCAGGCATGATCTACCCTTCACAAAACCAAACTGTGTGGGATTCAGAGTTTGGAGATTCCCTATATCCTTGTTTATTGGGTCCATGATGATGTGTTCCATAACTTCAGACTTGCCAGGCTACTGGGGCGATAGTTCCCAGGATCTGTAGTCAGTCCTCCTTTGTTGAGGGGGATGACTGTAGCAGTGCGCCATTTGATAGGGACAAAGCCTGAGGTGAGGCTGTAATTGAACAGGGCACACAGGTGAGGTGCCAGCTCACTCTGTAGTTCATGTAGAACACAGCCAGGGATATTGTCAGGTTCCATAGAAGCTATATTCTTGGCCTTGGACAGTGCTGTTTTAACATGTGCAGCAGTAATACTGGGTGGCTGGCAATCTACCGGTATTGTGATTGGTCCTTTTGGGGGGAGAGGGGTAAAGTTGGCACTGAATCTGTAGGCCAGTATATTGGCAATATCTGTTGGCTCAGTATAGGAGGTACCATTGTGCAATAGCTCAGAACAAATATGGGTTTTGATGTGGAGATTATTTACATAACTATAGAAAGCCTAGTGATTGTCTTTACTATCTGCTGCAATTCTGTTTTTATAGCTAGCTTTAGAGGATTTGATGAGGGATCTCAACGTTTTGTTTAGGCTGATAAGGGAGTTTTTCCAGTCTTGGGACTTCACCTTATTCCACATCAGTTTCCTCCTTCTGTTGTAGAGTTTGTTTATGGCAGGGGACCACCAGTTTAGCTTCCTTTTTTTTGGACGAGAGCATCTTAGTTCTTTTGGGTATGGTGAGATCCATGCATTTGTGTACGTGTTCGTACAGTGCATTGGTGTATGATGCAGCAGTCATGCAACTATTCTCCATTTGCATGGGTGCAGTGAAGTTAGCCACCTCTGTTTTTAGGATCCCAAAGTTAGCTTTGGAGAAGTTTTTCATGGTGGTTACCTTTGCGGGGTGGGGTGGGAGGGATGTGGATTTCCAAGGTGATTAGTTTGTGTGAATTTATTTCCTTTCACACAGTACCAGCTAGGCACATTGTCATAAACAGATATAAATATTCATGTACCATCACGCAGTGATTTCCAGCTTTTATCATCCTTAACTGCTCATGCTGACAAAACATTTGCTGTCCTCTTTTTTGCTGATGTCTGTTTTTTCATACAATGCAACATTAAAAAAAAAAGCATTAGTAATGCAAGTAAGCCAAACAGAATGAAATAAATATTTAGTGCCGTTGTTCAAAAGTGCATACAGCAACTTTATTAGGCAGTTTAACACTGGAACAGATCATGTGACCAGGCAAAGTCATATGACATCAAGCGATTCATTAGTGCATCTTAAAATCCTTATTGTGCATAAAAATTGTGATACATAAAGAAATTACTGAAACTATAATGTAATATAAACATTCACAAGAGATGTTAAGCTCTTGTATGTACTTTTGGAATGAATGTACTAAAGATTTATTAAATTCTGTTTGGCTTATTTTCTTTAATAATGTGTTGTTTTTTTTTTAGTTTGTTATTACACTGGAGGATAGTGGAGTATGACACTGTCAGCATTAATTCTTTTACAGTATTTCATTTAATGATGCCCAGTATGTATTCTAGTAAATTGCACGTTATATTTGTGCTCTGGCAAGTAATCCCTCTTCTTTGTCCTCCTAAGTACGTTGAATGCAAGCATCTTGTCTTAAATGACTCTGTGAATATAGACCTATTCAAGTAGCATACTGACGAGTTTTTATTCTCCTATGGAGCTTTCCATGTCCTTGGAATCTCACAGCATCAAACATTTTTATTATTCTAAGCATTTTTATGGATCTATCTCTCTTCAGATTGCATTGACTCTCATAACTCATAAGCAGCACTACAAACCTGCAATAATTAGCATAGTACTGAACAACATTTGATCTCTAAAACTGTGCTGAGAATTCAGCTGGTTGCACACATCACAGTAAATTATTTCTTTTCCTAGCTACATCTGTTTATGAATGCCTTTCACACAACATTGACCAGCACTTATCCTCTTATGCTGTTAAATGAATGTCCTTTCACAGGGTTCAGCATTATTTGTTTTCTGAAACAGTTAAATGGATTTATTTAATTTCCCATATACTGGTCAGATGTTATTCTGAAGTATTTAATTAGATGAAGCCTTCCGCATTACTGGTCAGCAATAATCCTCTTATACTGACTAGTGAAAATGTATGGTTTCTGTAAGTACTGGTCAGTGTTTATCCTCGTAGTGTGTCCTTTAAGCATATGTGTGCTTATACAACCTTTGCTAACATTTGTACCGATAAGATGATTTGTGAAGGCATATTGTTTCCCACAGCACTGACCAATACATATCATCCTATGCTAATCAGTGAGGTGCTGATCTTACAGTACTGGTTAGCTTTTTTCCTCCAGCACATCTTCTTACAACATTATTCCTCCTTCACAGCTCAGTAATTTTAATAGCGTGATGGCGTTGTTCAATTTTTCCTCATAAAAAGTTATGCTTCTCTGCTCCTTCACACTGCATAGGCTGACAAAAACTTCTAAGCTGCTATGATTTAGGCATAGTACCATGCTTTAAACTTCCAAGGTGCTATGAGTTAGGCATAGTACCATGCTTCAAACTTACAAGCTGCTATGATTTAGGCATAGTATCATGATTCTGGTCCAGCGGTAGCACTGTTGTCTCACAGCAAGAGGTTCTCCCGTTCGATTCTCGGCTGGAGTGTGGGGAGTGCCTTCTGTGTGGAGTCTGCATGTCCTCCCCGTGGTTGGTTGGGCATTCGAAAGACATGCATAAATGGGCATGCCTTGGTTGAACATCGAGCTGGCACCTCGGCGTTCGTCAAAAATCTACTGCCAATCATTATCGGACTAGAGTTCCGCTGTGGCGACCCCTAACTGGGAAAAGATGAAAGACAACAACAACATCATGATTCTGGTCCTTAGATTTAGCCTTGCTCATCTTAGGTTTACTGATATTCTTCATAAAGTCAGAGCTGTTTATACGCAAATACCTTATTAAATAGATAAACTAAGCCTATGCAAATATTCCCTGTCAATAACTGTATACAGTTTAGTATATAAAGACCTGCAATTTTGAAAAATAAAGTGCTCCAAGGTTGAGGGGTATGTGGTCAATATTAGTTTTTATAATCTTCTCATCAAATTCAGGTAACTTCATTTAACTCTCAGGAGAGGTTACCCTCATTCAGTGGTGGTGTATAAAATAATATGCTTTCTCAAACTGGTAACCTGTACGTCTTCCCCTAATCTCATTAGGCATTTTTATGTACTTTTGCACAGTAGTGGTAATATTTCAAAGAAATGCAAGGAAAAAAGATTAACTCATGGATATACTTGACCAACAATATTTCTACCTTTTTCCCCCAATACTCTGTTATAGCAATAGGTAAGGGCAGTCTACCCCCATATAAAATATAGACTCCCATTAACAGCATACATCTCAAAAAGAAACTCAATACTGATTCACCCAGTGACCAATAGACTCTACATGCTCATCAGAAAGTTGCCAAAAACATGAACTTTACTGCATAACAATTCAAAATCAAAATGTCTCCCACTCAAACAAATATCTGATCTGTTATTATCCGTAAAAAAACTGGCACATTAGGAGAAAGTGTGCCAAGAAGGGACACAAATCTGTCTTGGACAGCAGTAGGCAACTAAAGAAAAAATGCCCACAAATACTAGAAATGAACATGAGTGGGGAAATGTATGTCGGATTTAATATCGATCAGGTTAAGAATACGGAAGATGAAGAATAAAAAGGAAAACATCTGTTGAGTATGTCAGAGCTGTACTTTGGATTGTTTTAATTATTTGCTAATAGGCACTGTTGCAATTTAGAATAGAGAATTGTTTCTTATCTGAGTGGGATGATGATGTGAGGTACAAGAAATCCAATGCATTGAACTCTGGTAGAAGTCTGGATGAAGTAAGATAACAAAACAACTGGCAGTACACGTTGGAGCTAATGATTTTTTCAGAAGTCACAATAAACAATGACTAGATAGAATATTATCCCTACACAAAATATGAAGGAGAGACCACCTGCTTACAACAATTTGAAGGTGCTTCTCAATGCCACCGAAATTAGTATATAAACAGCAAGTTGAGTATAATTAATGGAAGGATGGAAATAGTAGCAAAGGGGCAGATAATGAAGTTTAGAGATAAATGGACTTTGTTTGCAGGGAAATTTAAGAAATAAGCTTCTCATGGAATTCATTCAAATTTAGGGAGTCGATGGCTTCTTTTTCCTTCAAGATATTTCCTTAGTTTTAGAAAATCCTCTAGAAGATTAGGTGGTGATGATTATAGAACAAGAGAGTTTCACTTAAGAATTTAATACACAAATGCTACCAATATTGTGGGCAAGGTAAGAGAAGTGGCAGCCATGTCACATATGTAAATCAGTACCATTTTGACACAGTTTGTGTTACAACATGGATTCATGGGATATGCTGTGCCTGGATTCACTTGCATTGCTAAGAACAGAAGAGGTGATGAGATTCTAATTTATATATAGGTTGATATTTACAACTGAATTGTATCTTAAGCAGGAGTCATTCCAAGGGGAACAGTATCTGACTGTCTGGGACGACATGATCGGCAGGCCATGATGCTTTGTCAGAGATGGCCTGCCCCTGTCACTTCTGGGATTCCGGATACTGGCTAAGGCTATTGCTGCACCTATAGTGTCTTTTTTAGTCAAGGCTCAAAGATCAAATGCACCACCGAAGTAAATACAAACAAGCAAAATCTAAGGGTAATGCTACTCAATGCTAGAAGTCCAAACCTCAAAATGCATTCACTTGAGGCACTCCTTACAATGGAGAACACCGGCATCTGTGCAGTGACAGAGACCTTGTTTAATGCTCCAGAGAGCACCCCTGCATTACCAGGCTACAATTCTTACCACACCTTTCGGCCACCTAACCTTGACCAAAATACTAAAGGAGGAGGTGTGTCCATATTCATAAAGGATATCCATACCTCTAGGCTAGTTGCTCAACATAATGCGTCTGAAATTATCCAAGTACAACTAACACTGGGCAAGACTGCAATTCAGGTTGTAGCTTCTTACAAATCCCCTGCCATGCCCCAGGATGCCCACGCTATGTTTCTTGATGTATTGGATAATATTAAGGTACAGCCCAGTACCCTAATATTGGGAGATATCAACTACCCCACCATCAGCTGAGATAATTACTCATGTACTAACTCATCTGCCCAATGTTTTCTGGAATTCATCAGTTCCAACGCCCTGAATCAGCTTGTCCATACCCCTACCAGGGGCAGCAAAATCCTGGACCTGATCATCACCAATATGGGTAACAGATGCTCCATGCCAGAGGTCAACTCCTCGCTGGTCAGGTCCGACCACAAGCTAATCACCCTAGACATCCGTATCCCACCCCCACTCCCCATTAAGGAAACCGTCGTAAATAATTTCTCCAAAGCCAACTTCATGCTTCTTAAGTCAGAAGTGGCCAACTTCATGTCACCCACACAGATGGAAAATAGAGACACAACTGCTGAATCATATATAAAAGCACTGTATAAGCACATACACAAGTTCATGGACCGTGTCATCCCCAACAGAACCAAGACACTATCCTCCAAAAAAGGAAGCCAATCTGGTGGTCCCCTGCCATAAACAAAATCTCCAACAGTAGGAAGAAACTGTTGTAAACAAAGAGTAAAATCCCATGATTGCAGAAACTCCCTGATCAGCCCCAGCAAGAAGCTGAGATCCATCATAAAATCCACCAAAGCTAGTTAAGAAAATAAAATCACTATGAATTCTAAAGACAACCACAAAGCTTTCTACAGCTATGTCAAGAATCTCAATGGCAACACTTTCAGATCTGCTCTGAACTACAGCACAATGGCACAACATTTACCGAACCAACTGATATTGCCAACATCCTGGCAGACAAGTTCAGTGCCATCTTTACCCCCCACCATCACCTCTCAAAGGGCCCATCTCCATACTGGAAGATTGCAAAGCCCCTGTAATCAAGGATGCACAGGTAAAGACCACACTCTCCAAAGCCAGGAACACAGCATCCATGGGACTGGACAACATCCCAGCCTGCATTCTGCATGAACTACAGAATGAACTGGCACCTTACCTAAGTACCATATTCAACCATAGCCTCACTTCAGGCTTTGTACTTATAGAATGGTGCACAATGATGGTTATTCCACTCCACAAAGGGGGTCCCACCACTGACCCCGGGAACTACCTCCCTATTAGCCTGATGAGCCCGGCCTGCAAGGCCATGGAACGCATCACCCTGGAGCTTATAAACAAAGACATAGGTAACCTCCAGTCTCTGGAGTCCACTTAGTTTGGGTTTGTAAAAGGTAGACCATGCCTCCTAAATCTGACTGACTTCTTCAAAGCAGTCACCAGAGCTGTAGACGAGGGTAAGGTGGTGCACACAGCCTATCTTGACTTCGCCAAGGCTTTTGACACCATCCCCCACTCTGGTATTATAGATAAACTCACTGGGTTAGGTATAAATCCATATGTCACAAGATGGGTGGCCAACTGGCTCACTGGCAGAACCCACAAGTAGCCGACTCCAAATCCGACTTTAGACCAGTGACAAGCGGAATACCACAGGGTTCAGTCCTGGGTCCTCTCCTGTTCGGTATCTACCTCTCTGAAGTCCAGGCTAATACAGCTGGTCTCTGGCTAATGAAATTTGCAGATGACTGCAAACTAGGAGCTGTAATAGATTTGTCTAAGGATGTGGACATTCTAAAAAGAGGCCTCACTGAGACTGATGCTTGGTGTCAAAGCCATGGCCTAAAGATCAATGCCAAGAAGTGCATTGTCATCCCTTTTGGGAAAAACTCTCTACCCATGAACTACCACATAGGCGGTAGCCTACTAAACACTGAAAGTGTGATAAGAGACCTTCGGACACAGGTGAACAGTAGTCTCTCCTTTGATAATCACATTGCCACAGTAGTCAGGAAATCCTTCTACATGGTACACCTCATCACAAAGGTGTTTTCCTCCAGAAAAAGAGAGGTCATCATTCCTCTCTACTCATCCCTCATCAGACTTATTATAGAGTATAAGGCCTCATTTGGCATGTACCTTGCAAGACATCTACAACAACTAGGAAGGCCGCAGAAATATCTCACTAGGAGGATTAACAGCCTCAAACAGATGCCATACGCAGACCATCTAAAAAAACTCCAGCTCTACTCTGTCGCATATCGCCTACTCAGAGGCGACCTCTGCTTAACATATAAAGCCATGTCTAACCCAGATCTGATGAACATGCTACACTTAAAGAAATCCCAATCTCTCCGAGCCACATGCTCCAGGGACCTAAACCTTGTCACCACAATAAACAGAACATGCTGGAGAGATAGATTCCTGTCCCACAGACTTCCCATGCTCTGGAACAGAATAAACATTCATGTCAAGCAGAACTCCTCATTAGCCCTCTTTAAGAGAAATCTTAACAATTGGATGGGAAACAGGAAATTCACCCTGGGGATCACTGCTGTGGAGCTGCTCAACAGGGGCACAGGAAAATAATTTTCTTGGGTGGTGAAAGCCGGGGAACCTCGTTTGGCTAGGCTTATATAGGCCCTAGGGCCGATAGCTTATTATATACCTATGAACCTATAAACTTAAGTAGCTTCAGCTGGTGTAATAAAACATTGATACAGTTCTAACATTCATTGTTGCTACTCAAACAGCTAGAGTTAACAAAGTCAGTTTATTGGAAATATTATAATAATTTCTTTTTATAACCGCAAAACATCTGTGTGTAATGTTTGACAAATTTATGACATGGAAAATCTGTTTGGAAATTGTTGGAGCACATAATATTTGATAGTTAAATAAAGCAAATAATAAATCAGTGACAATTAATACCTTATTGAATATGATCATAATATAAAGGGAGAAGTGGAATCATGAATAATATACCTTACCTCACTATATGGGACTGATAATTTTTGCTAGACATACATTAGTGTAAAAGTAGGTAACATGAGCAGACAAGAAGTATGAAAGCCTAGAACGATATGCATATTCATGGACAAAATGAGATGAAATGAAAAGGGAAATAAATTAATAGACTTGTAGAGATGTGAAATACCTTATAGTACAATGATGCAGCTGAGTTCTTTATTTATAAATGTGAGGAGTTATGGGATAGGTAGGTGTCACTATAAGGATGAGTTGGAATGAAGAAAAATATGAAACTCTAAGTAAACTAAGATTTATAATAAAAATAGCTTGTGGATAATGAGAGATGGTTTTGAAGAAAGAAAGAAATAGTATTATAATTTTATTTAAAGATGCATCAGAATGTTAACAAAGAGGAAATAAGAGAAAAAGATTTGAAAAATACTTATGTTAATGCAAAGTATTACATTGTTGATATAGTTGAACCGAGGCCAAAGAAGACAAGAACATGGATAATGAGTTTAGTCAAGAATATGAGAATATTTTAGTCACCAATAAACAATGGTAAGAAAATTGGTGTTACTGCATCTCAAGAATTTAGATTTATTCAGGCAGTAGAAATCAATGAAATCTTAAATGAATTACAGACCTCCAAACCTTCTATTTCAGTTGCATTTATAATCAAGTTGTTGAGAAAACTCACCGAGGACCCCACTCCTAATGTGTTTTACTCACATAACAGGTATTTATAGAAAGAGATGGTCCCAGTACATAGACAAAAAATTACTGTTATCCCAATATGTAACAGTAATGGGAGGAGCTAAGGGTATAAAGAACTATCAATCTATCCTTCTACAGAATGCATTTGGCAAGATTACAGAAATGGTAATATGTAATTCATTATAGGACAGGTCTCAAGAGAGTGGCATTTTGGACTCAAGACAACATGCTTAAAGGAAGGGATTTAAAACAAAGACAAATGGATCATGCTTTTGGGAATCAGTATTATGTGCAAATGATAAATTAGTGCATATAGATGCTGCCATTCTAGATTTCACTATTACTTTTGTCACTGTCAGTTTCTGTATACTGATTGAAAGGATGGGGCGTCCTGTGGTGATCTTTTTGTTGTGTAATGGATGCAGGACTAGTTATCCATTAGAAAGAAGATAATTGTATAGGGTATAGCCAGTGACTGTTTATACATAACATGATTATTCACAGTGTATTGTTTATACTGCAGTGGTGGTGCTGCGGTAGTGTTGTCGCCTCACAGTAAGACGCTGTCCGGTTCGATTCTCAGCTAGAGCGTCTTCTGCGTGGAGACATGCATGAATGGGCGTACCTTCATTGAAGGTTGTGCGTCAGGGCTGGTAACTCGGCATGTAAAAAAATTAACTACCAATCATTAGCGGACCGGAGATCCGCTGTGGCAACCCCTAACCAGGAAAAGCTGAAAGACACAACACAACAAGTTATTCATGGTTTATGTAAGTGCCTTCATTTCAAGGTTTAGCTGTAATGCAGTCAATTTACCTACTGAGAAGCTGCATATTCCACTGGTTCTCTTGAATAACTTTGGCATTTTGATGTCATTGGTCATTTAATATATCATATGTGCTCTGCAGTCTGAAAGTCACTTATTATATTTTCCCTAGCCATACTGGCATTGTAGGAATATGAGTAACTTGTCATCTAAATTGTTAAAGGCAACATCATCACTCATGCTCCTCCTACTGTCCTATTCAGCATGTCCAGTTCTCCCATTATTGTATTTTGTACATTTCATACTCTCCTTCAACCGCTAATATCAGTGATTGATTGTGGTGACATACCAAGCCTGATTCATTTCCAAATTCCTCAAAAGTCTATGACTCCTGACGTAGGATTTCCTCCATGTTCTGCAACAGCAACATACAATCAGATTCATGCTGTTCTTTTTGTCTCTCACTCCCCAGCCTGCTGTTAGTCTATTTATTTTCCAGTGCCAACTTTTCCAAGATCAGTATGAAAATCCCCCGGGACAACAGATGCCATTGCCATGTTCTCCAACCTAAGCAATCCCATATTTTTAATTCTCAAGTCTCAATTTGCTCATATACTGCTCTTGTTTTCCCTTTTCATAATCTTTTCAATGTATCTCCACCCTTTTGATCTTTTCAATGTATCTCCACCCTTTTTCTACCCAATCTTCAGTACCTTCACGTATATTTGCTATTGCCCCTCACTCATTACATTCCTAATTCTAATCTCATGTTGTCCTATCAGTCTCTATCTCTCTCTTTTATGAATGTATTTATAGCTGTTGCTTTCTCTTGCTCTCTCAATGTACTCTTTCCTATCCTCTTATCTCCATCCTCCTATTTCTTCCTGATAAAGTTTCCATTTTTATTACATCTGAATGCTCAAATTATATTCATTGTCATTGTGTACTTCGTCAACTCAGGCATACCTCATCCTCCTGCTGCCTTTGTGCCCCTCATTCTTTTCTCCTTATTTCTACTTCTTGTTCCTCTTCATATAAATATATCATGCAACTATTTTATTTCCTCGATATATACTGCTGTTGGCTTAATTTGCACATCTTAACATCTAAATTATTAATGGCAACACCATCACTCATACTATCTCTATTCTCCTAGTCAGCATACTCAGACTATCTGTCCTATCTAGTATCTATCTATCTAGTATCCTCTTATTATTTTCTGTAGCTTTTGTATCCTCTCCAATCCCTATCATGATTGATTTCTTGGAGGTAATTTAGCCAACCTGCTTCTTTTCCAAATTATTTTTAACAATTAAGGGAGCATTTCCTCCATGTCCACCAATAGCAACATACAACCATCAGAAAACAGTTTTATTCTACTTATTTTGCATCTCAGTCCCCTGCCTGCAGTTGGTCTATTTATCTTCTTTGTCACCTTCTCTATGACCAATATCCCCAGAGATAATAGAAACCCTTCTGATATTTCCCTATAGAACCACACCTTATCGGACCCCTCTCCACCCAGTTTGAACCTTAGACTCCTTATGTAATGCTTTAATACTCTGTGGAGTGCTTCACTCTCCCTAGATCTGCTCTAAAATATTTATCATAAACTCTGAGTTCACTGAGACAAAGGACCTAAGGATGTCCTTTACTTCTCCCACTAACTCGCAAACTTCACTATAAGCAATCTATGGTCTGTTGAAGAAGCATTTGGTATGAAATCTACTTGTGCTTCCACTATTATTTTGGTCATATATGGCTAGAGTAACTGCATATACCCTAACCTTTATCTTTGGATCACAGTTAATAATGAAATTGGTCCATAATTCACTGGGTCTTCCTTTCTCTTGTATAACTTCACCATTTGTAGACTTTGGCCCCTCGCCTAACGGTCATCCTTAAACAGTCTTGTCATATATTCCCCCTGGCTGTACTCTACATAATTGTAGTAATCCATTTGGAAGCTGTCTGGACCACCCCCTTTACAATTTCCATACATTTGATCACTGCTATAACCTCTTGCTTGTTAACCTGTATATGCATCCTTTCTCTGTCTTTCTCCCTAGCCTTATCCCATCCAGGTCCTCAGACTATCTCACCTACTTCCAGCTGCATGTGTAATTTCCTGTAGAATTTACTGGGTAACCATTCTCCCTTCTCCTGCTTGTACTGCAATCACCCATTGCTTGCTTCCTCATATCTTCTAACTTGTATACTAACAACTTCATGTCTAGCTCTCTCGTTTCACCACTTCAATTTATATGTGCTCCACTTCTTTCTCATCTAATTCATCCTGTATGCTGTCCATTGCACTTATCATCTCTTCTTCCATTTTCACTTCCTCCTGTACTTTTGCAGCCATTCACTAATGAATTCCATATTTTCCAGCGTGGTGTCAGTATTATGCAGTCAAAGAACTTTGTTAGCTTTGTTATGGACAGTGCTTGTGCTGTCTGTTTGTGTAACAGTGTTTGTGCTCTCCTTTGGGTGTATAATGGACAGTGCTTGTCTTTTCTGTTGGCAGTGTTAAACACAGTACTTCTGTTGTCAGTTGGCTGTGTTACAGATACTGCTCATCCTGGCTGTTAGCTGTGTTACAGACAGTGCTTGTGTTGTCTGTTGTCTGTTATGGACAGTGCCTGTCTTGACTGTTGGCTGTGTAATGAACAGTGTTTTTCTTGTCCATTAGCTGTATTAAAAACATTGCTTGCCTTGTCTTTTAGCTGAATTATAGATAGTGCGTGTGTTGTCTATTGTCTGTTGATTGTGTTATGGACAGTACTTGTCTTGTCCACTGGCTGTGTTTACAAAAAATGCTTGTCTTATCTGTTGGCTGTGTTACATACAATGCTTATTTTGCCTGTTGGCTGTGTTACAGACAGTGATAATCTCATCTATTGGCTGTGTTATAGACAGTGCTAGTCTTGTTTGTTGTCTGTGTTATGGACAGTGCTTGTCTTGTTTGTTGTCTGTGTTATGGACAGTGCTTGTCTTGTTTGTTGGTTGTTTTATGGACAGTGCTTATGTTGTCCATTGGCTGTTTTACAGACACTACTTGTCTTCTCTGTTGGCTGTGTTATGCACAGTGCTTGTCTTATCTGTTGGCTATTTTACAGACAATGCTTACCGTATCTGATGGCTGTTATTGACAGCGTTTGTCTTGTCTATTGGCTATTTTCTGGATCGTGCTTGTCTTGTCTGCTGGGTTTTTGACATTTGTTTTTTTGGCATGCAACATTTTGATTGCTGACATTTTAATAGTGGGCACACACACACACACACACACACACACGCACACACACACACACACACACACACACACACGCACACACGCACACACACGCACACACACACACACACACACACACACACACACACACACACACACACACACACTTGTGCATATATATATATATATATATATATATATACACACACACACACACACACACACACACATATATGTATATATATATATATATATATACATATATATATATATATATATATATATATATATATATATATATATATAGGTCTACTGCAGAAGACTTGAAAAACCAAAAGACTGAATCTCAAAAGACTGAAAATTCAAAATCCTGAATGATGGAATTTGCCCCTTCTCCACTGTTATGCGATGCGATCTTGGAGTTGGTATATATAGCTAGTAGGGGGTGTTTGAAGCGTAGCTTCCCGCAGGAGGGGTGCATGAGGGCTTGCCCCCCTGCATTAAAAATGTGTTCAGTATGTTGAATTTTTAGTCTTCTGGGATTCAGTCTTTTGGTTTGTCAGTTTTATGAAGTAGACCTATATATATATATATATATATATATATATATATATATATATATATATATATATATATATATGGGTCCTCTTCATATAACCAAAACACCACTTACCCGACTTTCAGAAGATCGAGCCGAGAACATCAACAGTACAAAACAGTGACCGCTTGGAACACTGATGGGTAACTAATGTTAAGTAACTGCTTGGCCAGCATGTTGACTTTTGCCCCTTACCTCCATGGTAGTGCGATCTTGGAGTTGCTATATTTAGTGAGGGGGGTGTGGGGGGCACAGATCCCCACATATGGCAGTGTGGAGGGGTGAAGCCCCCCATGTGGGTATGCTTTCTTTGCTTCTATTTTAGTGTGCTTATCGGGTTGGCCAACAGGTTACTTATCATTAGTTACCCAAAGGTGTTCCTAGTGGTCGGTGTTTTGTACTGTCGGTGTTCTCAGCTCGATCTTCTGAAAGTCAGATAAGTGGCACTTTGGTTATATGAAGGAGATCCATATATATAGATATATTTATATATATGTATGTAAGACTTGAGTGCACAGTAACCTGTGAAATCCTGACACCTAGGAGTCAAACCACTGTCATCCCTTGTTTGCTCAGACTGGTGAGGGGTCCTTCTGGGTGTCTCACAGTTGTGTCACCCCAGACTAGGACATTTCCAATTGTAGTTCACTCAAACAGCCTTAAGGGTGTTGGTCTGCTTGCCTGCCTGTTAGGGACATGTCTGTATGGTGTTAGTGTTGAATTGTGCTAAATATGTTGTTACCACAGTGGCTGTCTTTTGGTGAGGAATCGGTATGCCACAACAAGGCCTTTGAGGCTTAGGGAGAGATTTCTTAAGTATCTGAGTGCAAAAGGTGGTATGTTGAGACTGCGGTTACTGACAACCTGTTTGATGCTAGCAATGTTGTTTGATTAGAGTCTAGCCTTTGGATTTAACAAGTATCTGCATATATCTCATACATATGAAGTGTGAAGTAGGAGTAGGTGATTATCATTAAGGTTACATTAGTTTTTTCACTGCTTCAGGATGGGCACACCATCTATTGCTAGCTTGTTATGACTAGGTTGAATGTTGTTTCACTCTCTCTGGTATCTGGTACATAATGTTGAGCTACTTGGTGAAGCAAAATGTACCCTGGTCATACTGAGGCAAATCTAGAGCAACCACAAAGTCCTGAGTTGAGAACAAGACTGAATTTATGTGATGATGCTGTAGCAACCACAGGAGCCGTAACAAGTGTTAAAAATAACCACTTCTAACTATGGCACTTACTGGGACCCTGATGATGCACATTGTGCAGCTCAGACCAGCCCAGCCAAAAGATCGCAATAGAGCACAAAATGGAGCAGAGTGGTTTAAATCTACAGAAATAAAAGTTGACATCCTATCAGAAAAACATTTGTTTCAATATGTGTGATATGACTAGATATCCAGAACACCAGCAATTTATCTTCTCTTACAAGAAAAAGAAGGTCATGTGTTCAGAATGAAATTGAAAAAATGGCACATTAAGCAAACTAGCAACCTAATAGATGACAGACTAAAAAAATAAATAAATAAAAAAAAAAAACTTTCCTGTTCTATTAGGGGAGCATTGCAGGTAAAGTTTAGTAAAGCAGGTCTTGGTCAGTAACAGCATTCACACTGTTATGGATTATTCAGGTCAAATATCGTAAACATAGGTTTCAGTCAGTAACAACAGCTCTGTTGCACATCTGGAGCAGCCAACCTAGACAGACCTCACTCCGGAGATCCAGTAAATTTTGTACGAAAAATCTATTAATACTGAGAATTGTTCCTAACTAAATTAATTTTCTTCACCTGTATTTTGCTAGGATTTATCTTCCTCAGCAGTTCTAACTTTTACATGTTTGAACATAGTAATAGCAACCATATATCCTCCGATACAGTACTGTCCATTTGTATTTATCCTCCTGAGCATTTCTGTGATTCGTATAAATCTTCATTTCTTCCTAAGGCAGCATTTACTCTTCTAAACTGTTATATGAATATAAAAAAACTTTCACTCTCAACTTACCAGCTTGTATCCTTTTAACCATCTGCATGATTTCATTTAACACTGGCCACCGCTTATCCTCCTAAGCAATTGTAGGCTTCCATATAGCATTTATCCTCATAAACATCCAAATATATTTATATAACATAGTGACTGGTATAAGCAACTGTATGCTGTCAAGAAAACCAAGCCAGCATCGATCCTCTAAAACAGCTGTATAGTTTCACACAACACTGGCCAGTAGCCATGCTTCTAAGCAGTTATATGTTTTGTACATAGCAGACCTGCCAACATGCATCTTGCAAAACGAATGCATTCTTTCACATAGTACTGATTAGATTTTTTTCTGGATTGGTCAGTATTTATATCCCTAAACTACTGTATTTGCATTGCTCAGTGCTGGTAATATTTATTTTCTTTAGCTGTTCAAACAGATCCAACTAGGAAGTACACTCCTTAGCTGCTCTACACATTTGTAAAACATCACATAGCATATTCCAGCATTTATGCTCATAATGTATCATTTTTATTCTTGTGCTTTTGTGTTGTACTCACCATGGTTCCTGCTGTTCAGTTGCACTTTGTTTCCTTTCATGCAGCAGTTCTCAGGAAATATGTTAATCAGCTCTCTGTATTCATAGGAAAGATGTGCAAAGCTATTGACTGATAATGAATATCATCCTGTGGTGCTGAATTTGAATCTTTAAATCGTAGCTTGTTAAACTAGTAACTGTTAACAAGTCACATGATCATACCGTGCTTATGGGTTATCTCTGAGAAGATTCACTGGAATAATAGGTAAGCCCACTTTACAAATGAATTCAAACAATGGACACTTACATAATACAGAACAAAGTTTATCACTTAATCTGCCATGGAAATATATGTATCTTCTTTTCCTCAACATGCCTTTCTGTTTGTGAGCTGCTGTGGGGGGGGGGGGGGGGGGAGGGGTCAGTTCCTGTCTAGGATGTCTTCATTGAGGAGTTTGCATGTCTTCCCTTTGTTTGCCTACTTTTCACCAGGAGCTACAGTTTCCTGCTCCATCACAATGACAGTTGAATGGGTAAGTGATGATGATGCTGATCAAGCTTCATGTAGGTTTATCTCTGGTAACAGACTGGTATTATATCCAGGACTGATTTGTTTTCATATGCCCATTGTCTGTTTACAGCCATTTTATTGACTTACTTGTTTTGCATGCATCACATCCCGCAATGATTTTTATAAACTGCTGTAATACTTTCTCTTATCTTACTGCGCAGTATTTAACCTTTATGGAAGCTTTGTGAATGTTAACGTTATCACTGTACTCTGCTCTGTCAAAGGATGTGAATTCTCATAGGTCAGAGCAGCATTTATGTTGTAGTCAGATACTTGTCTTGTGCTTTCACATGTCACTAACAACAAGATAATCATGTGTGCCTTTCATAGGTTCATAGATTCATAGGTTGGTTCAAGGTTATGGGCCCTAGGGCCTATACATGCCTAGCCATAACAATTCCTTGGATATTTCTTCCCACAATATCTACTTCCCTGGACCCCTGTCTAGCAGGGTGACTTACGTAATCCCCGGGGTGAATTTCCTATCTCCCATCCAATCATCAAGGTTCTTTCTGAAGAAGGCCAAGGAGGCACTCTGCATGACATGTATGAGCAGTCCATTCCAGAGTATGGAGAGTCTCTGGGTCAGGAACCTATCCCTCTAGCATGTTTTGTTCATTGTGATGACAGGGTTTAGATCCCTGGAGCATGTGGCTCTGAGGGATTGGGATTTCTTTAAGGGGAGCATATCCAACAGCTCAGGGATTGACATGGCCTTGTATGTTAAGCAGAGATCACCTCTGAGTAGATGATATGCCACAGAGTATAACTGGAGTTTTTTTTAGATGGTCAGCATAGGGCATCTGCATAAGACCTGTGATTCTTTTAGTGAGGTATTTCTGCGGCATTTCCAGCTGTTGCAGATATCTTGTGAGGTACATACCAAATGGGGCATTGTACTCTATAATGGGTCTAATGAGGGATGAGTACAGTGGGATAATGACCTCCTTTTTTCTGGATGAAAAGCCCTTAGTGATGAGGTGTGCCACATAGAAGGATTTCCTGCCTGTTGTGGTGATGTGGTTATTGAAGGTGAGACCACTGTCCACCTGTGTCCCTAAGTCTCTCATCACACTTTCAGTGTTTAGTGTACTGCCACCTATGTGGTAATTCATAGGTACATGTTTTTTTCCCAAAGGGGATAACTATACATTTCTTGGCATTAACCTTGAGCCCATGGCTCTGGCACCAAGCATCTGTTTCTGTAAGGCCCTTTTGTAGAATATCCACATCATTTGTGGATTCAATAATAGCTCCCAGTTTGCAGTCATCTGCAAACTTTGTTAGTCAGAGTCCCTTAGTGTTGGCCTGTACTTCAGAGAAGTAGATGCCAAACAAGAGCGGTCCCAGGACTGAACCCTGAGGTACTCCACTTGTCATTTGTCTGGAGCTGGATTTGGAGTCGGCTACTTTTATAGTCCGGGATCTGTCAGTAAGCCAGTTGGCAACCCATCGAATGATGTAGGGATTTATGCCCAGCTTAGTAAGGTTATCTATGATTCCAGAGTAGGGGATGGTGTCGAAGGCCTTGACGAGGTCCAGATAGGCTGTGTGGACCACCTTACCCTTGCCCACAGCTCTGAAGACTGATTCGAAGAAGTCAGTCAGGTTCAGGAGACAATATCGGCCCTTCACGAACCCAAACTGGGTGGGGTCCAGTGTTTGAAGGTTGCCAATGTCTTTGTTTATAAGTTCTATGATAATGCGTTCAATGCCCTTGCAGATTAGGCTCATCAGACTGATGGGACGGTAGTTCCCGGGATCCAAGGTGGATCCCCCCTTGTGGAGTGGGATAACTGTAGCTGTGCGCCACTCAGTGGGCATGATGCCTAAGGTGAGGCTATGATTAAACATGTCACTTAGGTGAGGTGCCAGTTCATTTTGTAGTTCATGTAGTACACATGCCAGGATGTCATCTGGTCCCATGGTTGCTGTATTCTTAGCTTTGGAGAGTGTGGTTTCTACCTGTGTGGCCGTGATTACCAGAATTTGGCAATCTTTTGGTATTGAGATGGAGCCTTTAGGGGGTAGGAGGGGGGTGAAGTTGGCACTAAATTGATCTGCTAGGATATTGGCAATATCCTTGGGATCAGTATATTTAATGCCATTCTGTTGTAGCTCAGAGCAGATCTGAGCATTGCCATTTAGATTCTTGATATAACTATAGAATGCCTTGTGGTTGTCTTTGGAATCTTTGGCAATTTTATTTTCATAACTAGCTTTGGAGGATTTTATGAGGGATCTCAGCTTCTTACTGAGGTTGGTATGGGTGTTTTTTTGCATCCTGTGATTTTCCTCTTTTCTGCAACAGTTTCTTCCTTCTGTTGTATAGTTTGTTTATGGCAGGGGACCACCAGATTATTTGCTTCCTTTTTTTGGAGGAGAGCATCTTGGTTCTATTTGGGATGGCATGATTCATGCATGAGTGGATGTGTACGTACAGTGCCTTAGTGTAGGATTCAATAGTCGGACTTTCAGCTCCCGTCTGCATGGATGTCATTAAGTTTGTCACTTCTGACTTGAGTAGCATGAAGGTGACATTGAAGAAGTTTTTTACGGAGGTTTCCTTACTGGGGGGTGGAATGTGGATGTCAAGGGTGATTAGCTTATGGTCAGTTAGGTTGTACCTTTGCATATCACTAGACTGCGCAGCTTTTTCCCAATATGCTTGAGGAATTCTATGAACAACATGGTGGCTCAATTGCTATGATGTCTCCCTCAGAACTATGGTGTCCATGGCTCATCCTTGACCTCCTGTCACTGCCTGCCTGTGTGGCCTTAGCATATGATCCCATTGTCTACATGAGTTTTACCTGAGTACACTGATTTGCTGCCCAATAATTGTAGTTGGGCTGCTCTAAACTTTTCATCCATATTGCATTTACTTTTGTCTTTGTAGTCCAGATCATGATTAAACAGGGTTTGACATAATCAATTGATTTCTCTAGTTTAAATACAAGGTAATATGCTTTCCCCATAGTGCAATATGGTACTGATTCTCATATAAGTTATTTCCATATAACATGGGCTAGCATTTTCTTCTAAGCTGCACTTCATGTGTACTATTTAGGTACACTGACTGACATTTGCCATTATAATTTACCCATGAAGTTATGGTTGAGTTTTAATTTTGTTTACTAGATTGATCCCACTAGGCCTGCAGCCTGGCTTTAAAAAGAGTCAGAAATGGTATTTATATAAAATTGGGGAAATTTGCTGACAAAAAAGGAAATCTTCCTTCTCTTTTCACTAAGGGAAGAAGGCTGTAACATCCTCCTAAGCTACTTTTATCTTGGTTGCATGGGACCTTACTTTACTACTATATCTTGAAATATATCACTTCAGGAATGTAACACCACCCCCCAATGCAGTGCAGTGTCAGCACAGATAAATGAATTAAAATCTGATGCCATGCACTAACTTGACATGGACATCTGAAAATAATTATCTAATACTGCATTTCATTGCAGCATGTGCAGTGGAGCAGTTGTTAATTTATTATTTGTTTACCAGATAAGTCCAACAAGGACAGACCACATTTTCAGCACAGGGTCAGAGAGAAATACTCCAGATGCATGTCTTTGGAATGTGGAATAGCACCCAGAGGAAACCCATGCAAACGCAGGGAGGGCATGCAGACTCCACCCCAGCCGAGAATCAAAATGAAAAACCTCTTGATGTGAAGTGACAACTCTAGCCCCTGCACCAATACGCCACCCTAACTATTTAATATTTCACTACATTGTAAAGCTACTTTATGCAATTTTCTGTCTCATAGCCTTCATTCCTTTTTCGAGACTCCTCTCTCTCTCTCTCTCTCTCTCTCTCTCTCAAGTTTAGTTAAGTACTATTCAGCTGTTATACCTGTCTCTCATTTAAAATATGACTGCATTGCTTTTCTTTCTACCTTACCTAGAACTTTGACATCAAATCAAAGTACACAAATTTACTTCTCACAAAAGTTGCACTACTGTATTGTAATGCAACTTATATTTATCCAATGTATATCAATGTACATTCATCACAATATTACAGGATTTGAATTATGTTCATGTACTTTATTGAAAGTTGTTTTTAATTCTATGTCTTTGTACTGCAGCTGTTATTCTTTGTACTACTGTATGACATGGTATCATTTTTGTGTGCTTTTCGCCCCAGGCTTCCACTGAAGAGGGATTTATTGCTCAGTAGGACTTTCCCAGTAAATACATGGAAATAAATAAATATTTACTGCAGTAATTTGGATTACACATTCTGGTGGTCTGCACTTTCAGAGATTTTCCATTTTTCTGCAGTAGTGTGACCATGGAGTTAATATATACTAGATTGGGGTCAAGCCTCTCACATGGAGGTTGCAGGGGGCCTTGCCCCTAAAAGCTTTTTTTTAATTTTTAAGGTTTTCAAGTTACACTTTTTACAAGTGAATTTTTGGAAAAGCTTAACTTATTCTATTGTATCTCAAATAACTATAATGAAGCTATGCACAACAAATATTCACTAAAACCATTGTGATAGTTCGTATGCCTTCCATCAGTAATGACAACATTTGTAATCCTAAGGTACTCCATTATATAAATCAAATGTTTTTCACACATTACTAGCCACAATTAAATCCCCAAGGTGGTCTGTGAATTTATACATCTGTTTATATTGTTAGCATTTATCATCATAAGCTACATGATGAATGCATGTACTGTCAGAATGCAATGGACAGCACAGATCCTTCTAAACAGTTGTAAATTCACTGTGCCATGCTATAAAACTACCCAGCATTTATTCTCCTAAGCTGTGCTGTAACTGTCATTTTTTATTGCAAGGCAGCATCAATCTCCAGATGTGCTCTGTGCATTTCTATGATTGCACAAATCCCTGGCTAGTATTTGTTCTTGGGATTAGTTCCATGGTTTTATGTTGTTTCTCAAATAAATGGCCATAATTCTACAAATCTTCACTACAAATTCATTTAGCACGGAAAACTGTTACAGCCCATTTATCTCTGCCTATATCTTCCTCACAGAGCACTGTTCTGCATTTGTTTTTGTAAACTGGTGCACAGAATTTAGTTTTCTAAACTGTTCTACAGCCCTGATCAGTCTGTATCTTCCAAACTATATTATATGCTTTTGCCAGCAAGGATTCCTCAGTGTTGTTTAGGGAGTGTGTGTGTGTGTGTGTATGTGTGTGTGTGTGTGTGTGTGTGTGTGTGTGTGTGTGTGTGTGTGTGTGTGTGTGTGTGTGCGCGCGCGCGTGTGCATGTGTCACTGAAATATGCTAGCTGTCACTTACCTTCTTAACTACTTTATTGATTTGTATGTCGTTCAAATGAATTGACAATACTTTTTTCCTGCAATTATTTATGCCCTTCCATACAGCACCACCCATTACTTTATTCATCCTCAGCCGCTCCTTAAATTTATATCTTTTCACACCACTTTGGCTAGCATTTATTTACTTAAACTGTTTTATGAGTTTATATCCTTTTATGTGATGCTGGTAAGGCCAAGTTGCAAGTCATGCTGTTTTGCAAACATATGTTACTTCTCGTAGCACTGACAACTATAATATCGTTAGCAAATCTTTGACTTTGTACCGCAGTTTTCAAAAGTGATAATAATTACAGCTAGTTGTAAGAGAAAACTAGGCAACCTGTTTAGTTTTGGGCAGGACCTATAGGCTCATAGTTGGTCACTAGTCTGTTGACCCAACAGCCATTTTAAGCCAAGCCAAGCTCACCCCAGATTTACCAAAATATTGCTGAGACATGTCAACACCTCAAGGAATTTTATGGTTATGATACAGGCATTTACAGAAGAAGTGTTCACAGGCTGCCTCTGTCCATTAGGAACATAGGTGCCAAATCAGAGGTAAATATGTGATTTCCCATCCATAATGGTTTGTGGATGAGCTTTGTATCATATGGATGGGAAGCCTGTTCCAGGGAAGGGGTAATTTTTGAGATGCATACCTGTCCCTCCAGCATGTTCTGTTTATGTCACAGATGAGGTTTAGAGCCTTAGATCAGGCATTTCTGATATTCATTTTTTCAGATGTGCAACAAATCAATTGGTGTGAGATCAGTGGATGCCCTGTCTGTAGAAGACACAGTGCAGGAATAAGGTTTTGAGATGGTCCACACAGAGCTTTCTGTTTGCGCACTGTATTCTTTTTGAGAGGAACCTCTCTGGTCTCTCAGGCTGGTGGAAGTGCCTGGTCAGGTTTATGCTGAGTGGTGCATTGTACTTAATGAGTAGTCTAATGAGAGAAGAGTACTGTAGAACAATGACCTCCTTGGACCTGGATACTATGCTCTTAATTATAAGCTGTGAATCTATAAAGATTTTCTCATCACAGTAGACACATGGGTGGTTAAAGTTCAAGTTACTGTCAAAATGAATTCCCAGATCCCAGACCAGTGGGGCTATTTTTAGAGGTGTATTATCAATGTGCTAATTTCCAAGGGCAGCCATCTTCCCAAAGTGTACTATTATGCATTCTTTCACATTTAGTTTTAGTCCATGAATCTTACCAGTTGTTAGTCTGTGTCAGGCCATCTTGAAGGGTATTTTTATCTTTTGGGTTTCATTGACTATGCTTAGTTTGCAGTTGTGTGCAAACTTGGTCAGCCAGATGCCCTTAAAATTTGCTTTAACTTCAGAGAAGGAGATGTTAAAAAGGAGATACTCTAGGACCAATCTCTAGTGCTTAGCCTCTTTGTGGAGGTGGAGTCCCCTATCCTAACATCTTGTGTCCTATCAGTGAGCCAGATGGGCATTCATTGTGTAACATATGGGTTTATGCCTAATTTTCTAAGTTTATCTGGAATGCCTGAGTGAGGTGTTGGGCCAAACACCATAGCCAGGTCGAGGTAGCTAGCATGCACTGTTTTGCCCTTGTTCATAGCCTTATTAACCTTCTTGAAGAAGTCTATCAGTTTAAATAGGCATGACATGCCTCTGACAAAACCAAACTGATTAGGGTCCAGTGTCTTTAGGTTTCCTATATAATTGTTTATCAGATCCATGACCATTTTCCTTAGCCTTGAATAAGAGACTAGTCAGACTTATGGGTCTATATTTTCCCTTATGTAGATGAATAACTGTTGCAGTCTTCCATTCATTAGGCATAAAACCTGTCTGAAAGCTATAGTTCAATATTCTAGTGGGCCTGACAAGTCATATTTCATGCCATAGAGGAGGCATCTTGAGGAATTATCAGGGTCCATTGAAGCAGTGTTTTTGGTAAAGTGAGAACCTGCTCCCTAGTGATACTTATTGGAGAAATGATGGAGGGTACTTCCTCTGGAGTGACTGGGGGTAAAATTGGAGCTAAATTTATCTGCCAGCATACATGCTATATGTTCTATAGATGGATCCATTTACCTTATGATTATCCTTCACTGGAGGCTATTTTTATCTCAAATTTGGCTTTGGTGGAATTGATTAGTCCCCCCAGTTGCTTGTTCAGACTGATGAGGGTGTTTGTGCCTTGATGGGCAAAGCCCTTCCTGTTTTTGGTCATGCTTGTTCTAGCTTAGTAACATACTCAGTGATTTTGTGTGCAGTCAGAAAACAGTATACAACAAATGTCCCCTTAATTAGTTCTACTATTTATAGCACCCTAACTGCACACAGATTAGTATTTATTTTTCTAAGCAGTCGTGTAACTTTACATTTTGATACATTCCACCAAGCAAGGTTTAGCATACTAAGAATTTCTTTCATTTTCTATCCTTGATTGCACTGGAAGGCATTTCAGGTTTTGCTATGAAATTTTGTAATCTTGCACGGACTTCCTTGCAGTCTGAAACTTCATGTACTACTGGTTAGCATTTGTCCTCCGAAAGTGGTCTGTGAATTTGTCTCCACACAGTACTAGCCAGTAATTGTGCTACTATTCCTTTCCATCGATTTATGTTCCATCAGGCAACAATCACTGGTGTTTATCCTTCTGAGTATGTGTAAATATTAAGTGTCTTCATATAGTACTTGACAGCATTTGTTTATACAGCAATACAGAAATACAGATATATGGATGATGTGTCAAAACTCCACCAGCTGCCAGACTTTCTTGGACATTCATGTAACTCTATAAAATCTCAGCTGGTTAGCGAGTCATCAAGGAATTTTTAATGTTTAGTGTAGGCAGACTTTTCTCTAAGTAAAGATCAGTGTTTTATTTATCTAAACCACTATCCTATGAAGTAAAACATCATATTTATTCACTGAATCACTTGGGGCAGTTTTCTGATTGGTGCATCTCTTTAGGGGGTGAACTTGTAATCAGCCCTTCTTCCATAGAATTTAGTGCAGTGTTTGAGTTGGAATCTTACTGCAGTTTTGATACAAAGTTTCCTTGTAAGTAAATGCAGTTTAAATCACTGGCACTTTATGCATCTTGATGTTGTTTAAAACATTTGGTCTTTTTATTATTCTAACATACAGGTCCAAGAATATTCGCCTCACTACTTAATGTTGCTCCCATCCTTACTAACCTCCAGGCAACACAAAAATCAAAATGTGCACAATGCTATAATGAAGTGGTTAAATTGGCAGCAAATACCCCTTTCAGAACCCACTGCTTTATACACTAAAAAGCATAAATTAGTTTGGACTACACCATCAACTAACATATACATAGCTACTTACTAACTATAAAATTAATTAGCATCCATGTTCTTGTCCAGAGCTAAATACCATTCTGCACAATTATGTTCCCAATCGGTCATTAGAATGTACTGACCAAAAACTGCTTTCTGTCTGTAAAACTACCAAATCTGCTACTCATTGTCTGTACTCATAGAATGTTGATAAGGCCTGGAACTCTTTACCTGTAAAAATAAGTAGTAAAAAAGGAGAGGCCCAGTTATGAAGTATAGGAGTAAACACATAAAGGCAAATGTCCAGAAAAAACGTAAACTCCCAATACTGCTAAAACCACACTGAAGGAGCAAAAAACACTGTAAAATCCAGTATAAATCCAATGCTCTTTACTATAGGTAAGCGCTTTCACAACCAGCCCTGGTTGCTTCAAAAAAACTTCATCCCAAACTTTAAAAGCCTTGAATCCTGTGACATATGACTATGACCAATTAATTAATTAAATGAGTTAAAAGAACAAGTACATTCAAAATGCAAATACACTCAAAAAGCACAACATTTCATTCAAGGCAATACATAAAAAACAGCATATAATATAATGTAAAAAACATACAAAGAACATACATAAAAATACTATATATATATATATATATATATATATATATATATATATATATATATATATATATATATATATATATATAAAGTATATAAAAATAAAAATACATAACCTGCTATACTATCTAACATACTAATACTACCCTATCTGTAAATCACTAATGAAACAGCTTTTTTCCTAATATTCAAAAATACTGTATGTATAAATAAAGAAAAAACATCTAATGTATACTAATGTTATATTATATTATATTATATTATATTATATTATATTATATTATATTATATTATACGTTGTCTAAACATAGTCTAACTATAAAAATGCTGTTATAACCCTATCTGTAAATCACAAAATTAAATAGCTTTTGTGCTCCTTCAGTGTGGTTTTAGCAGTATTAGGAGTTTACGTTTTTTCTGGACACCTGTAAAAATAAGGTTAATACCCTCCTTCCAGTCCTGCACAGTCCTTTAAAATCATTCTGAAAGACTTGCTAGCCAAACTTTGGCAATGTTTTTGCAAAACCCCAAGATAAACTTGATCCCTAAATATGAACAAGAACCTATTCATAACCTACACCTCTGTACTCTTCTTTCTTCACTCATTTCCTTATTTCAATCAATTTCTTTCCTCTGACTCCCTTTCTAAATATGAAATAACACAACATCCATGCAAGAATAAGACTATTTTTGTATGGAGTGGTTCGTGTCCATTTAGTGTCCGTTTAGCATAGCAGCACTCCTTGAATATTCATTAAGACATGCTGCTGTACTTCCTATACAGAAAAAAACTGTGAACAAGTGCAGGGGACATGTCCAAGTACTGCATGGACACTGAACATGCTCCCTGCAATCAGAAAGCGCTATGCGGCACTTTCTAAGTAAAACTGGCATAATATTAGAGCTTTTCTCTAATATTATGCCAGTATTTCAGTGTCCGTGGACACTGAAATAAGATAATGATCATTTCAGTGTCTGCAGACACTGAAAGAAACATTGGCATGAAGAAATCAATGCAGTGGGTGTTTGACAGGTCCTGTGACACACACCCTGCATTGTTAAAGTGCCATACAACACTTCTGCAACCTGCTAAAGCAGTAAATGTGTGCAAATGCACACATAATGGGGGATAAATCCCTCAAAAGTGACAAAGCACACATATAGCCCTCACAAACATAGAAAATTGATAGAGAACTGGTCATGCATTATCATGAATTAGGGAAGGGTAGAAGTCTGAAAGCAAATGTATGCCAATATTCCCTTATAGCAGTAAATGTTGACAAAGGCACAGATGATGGGGGAATAAATAAAAATTAGGGACACACCTGAAAAATTGCCCTCACACACTTAGAAAGTTGCTAGATAACAGGATCTGTATTGAGGAGTCCCTGATGGATAAAAGCCTGAAAGACAAATGAATGCCATTATTTCATGACTGCAGTCCTCAATGAGTTGTCAGAACACCACAAGAATCACTTATATAACATAATAACATACAAATAACATAAACTTCTTTTCAAACCTAAGGAATGTTTAAGAGTAGCTAAGTGGGTGTGTGCATTATGGCCATCTGCTTAACATAGCTTAAACATCCCCTAGGAGATAAATGCAAATATACAGGTGAAATTTCCAAGGTGAGATAGTGTAGTGGTTAGAGTCCCAGCTTTACATGCAGGTGTTCATGATTCAAGTACAAAAGCATTATTTTTCTATGGGAAAGTAGTATTAAAATTATTTTTGTAAACTTAAATTATGTAGCAACTGTTTTTGTCAACCAGGGTAGTGTAGCAGGTTCAAAAGTAAGATGTCAGTCTAGAAAAGTTGTGAAAACCCCCATATAAACACAAGTGCCCCATACAGTATAGTCACATGAGAATTTAATTTAATGAAAGCACATAGGGGGATGTAATCGAAGGCAAACATAAAATTATAATATGTCAGTAATGAGGAATCAATCCCACAATCCTGATACTTTACAAAATGAAATGTGAACAATGCTAAGTAGTGCTCAGCTATGCTAACCTGGTGTAAGCATTGCTTAACTGTAAATGCTAAGCAATAAGTAGCCCAGCTAAGTGGATTTGTGAATTGGTAAGCAGTGCTCAACATCTGTCCCTTTAAGCACTGCCAACCTTAGCTAAGCAGGTTTGCCCGTCACTTAGCTTAACTCAGCATATTCAAAATAGTCCTGTGACAGCAAAGGGTGAGAATTTGGCTCTATCTAAACTTTGCAGGCAGGAATACAGCCATAACCAGTTGTAGATCATCCTTGCAGGCACTATGGCTGATATAGGAGAGGGTTCATGCTTTAGGGTGCAATGCTGGGGCATTCAGGAGTCCATGGTCATGGTTGGACTCTTAGTGAAAGACCATTAGGTAAGACTGCTGCAGGGCCAGTATCAGGGCTCCCGATACAAAGCAGAGGCCTGGGACCATCTCGCACATGATCTCACTAGCACCATTTTGCTGACTGCAAACATTGGAAGAGGGAGCTTTTGGACCAGTAGACCCAAGACACACAGGCACAGAATGTCCCAGAAGTGTGTAAGTATCAGTATCAATTAGTGTTCACCAAAGAGCAGCTTGTGTATATGATTGATAGGTATGCATAAAGGTTTCTTTATCTCCTGTGCAGCTTCAGATGAGAAGACTGTGAACATAGATGCCCATGCCAGCACATTGCTAAGCCTGCACCAGGAGGCTTCTGAGTACAAATCTAGCTTTCAGTATTCAGGGCAAATAAATAGAAAGGAGTAGAATGTCAACTGACAGCGGGTTAAAATGTGTACTGTGTGTAATGAATAAATGAGACATTAGCAGAGTAATACTGATGTTCAGGACATCTATAAATAAAAGTGTCAGCACCCTTCAATAAAACTAAAACCCCTAGAATGTTGTGTTTACTTTGGTATATGGTGGTATGAATCTAATGTGTACAGGTTCTGCACAGCAACTATTGCTCTGACAGCATGAATTAATTGAGGCTCATCTGACAAAGATTGTGGAGCTGTAAAACAGGAGATCAACTATATGAAATGTTCCATGCACCAAGATCTGATCCCTGAATAGTAATCTGTAAACTAGAATACTGTATCCCCTACAGCAGTGCTTAGTGTTACCCATTACTTTCCATATTGTTATATGTCAAAGTATTAATACATAGTACAAGAACTGTCTGCCATGGATGAATGTCAGAATTGCAAGGTCAGACTGTCCAACCAAGAGAAAACAGTCAAGCAACAGATAGCAGTTCCTCAATAGCTCATTGTGTTGAAAAGCAGCCTTTTTGTACCTTTTTGCACAAACAGGCATGGTTTGAATCGCAGGAGTGGTAGTAAGCTGTATGCATAATTTCACCTAAGAATATGTGAATATGTGTAGAAACAGTCAGGTAGTGTTAACAGCAATTTCCACCACAGGTCTGCCAGGTAAGAAAATGTTTCTATTAGCCGTATGAAGGCTGTACTAATACACTGTGAACAACACTTCCACTGTCCAACCCCAAGGCTGCAAATGACAGCGAGATAAGTACATACACCAAGCAGTTTCTCCTGATAAATGTCCCTCAAGTGTCATGCTGGCACTGCTAGTGGTCATTACTGCCAATACCCAGGGTGACAGATATAAATCCAGGCAGAATATGGCAGTAGCACACACACACACACACACACACACACACACACACACACACACACACACACACACGCATACACACACACACGCACACACGCGCACACACACAGACACACACACACACACACACACACACACACACACACACACACACACACACACACACACACACACACACACAGCATGAATGCAGGGCACCTCTGTCAGTGTCAAATATGTAACTCTGAATATGTGATTATGTGTAGAAACAGTCAGGTAGTGTTAACAGTTATTAATTCCATAGGTCAGCCAGGCAAGGAAATGTATGTATTAGTTTTAAGAAGGCTTTAGTAATACACTGTGTACAAACATTCCACTGCCCAACTCCAGGCCATAGGTAGATGTGAAGTGAGGTCATACCTGGAGAGTAATGAGTAGAGTAATGCTCAGTACAGTTGTGAACAATTGAAGTCTATACAGTTGTTAATTGTTATATATCTCTCTCTCTGTCCCCCACCCTATCTGCACCAATAACTCATACACATAATCAACGAGTATTTTTTTTCCTCCAAAACTACTGTTGAGATGTGTCCTATTGTTCTACAAATATTGAATCATTTGATTATTAATGTTCACTGTTCAAATACTATTATTGGTGGTCTGTTGCTACCAATGTAACATGCATGATGTTATGATGCCTACTGTTGTTATATTTATGCATGTGTTCTGTTTGCTATGCAAATGTTTCAAATCTGTTGGTTTTGGTTAATTGGAACACCCATGCATGCTGTTAAAACTAAATTTTAAATGTTTTGTTCATGACTAACCAAAAGGTTTTGCAAACCCTCAACACCTTAGCATGTCTGGGAAGGCAGATCCCAGCGGATCTGCCTGTCCCACCTCATCTGGCCATGGCACCATGCCCCAGTACATCTTGGAACCAACCCAGGACCTCCTCATTCACTGGTCCTGCAACACCTTCAGGTGGAACCACCTCAGGGGATGGGGCCCATCCCCCGGGAGTGGGCACGGTCAAGAAACTGTCACCCATAGCCAGGTCTGGGGTTTGGTGCATAGTGCCATCAGAAAGGAGTTTGGTGGAGATCTGCACCAGATTGAGGGTGGCCTGGTGCCTCTTGAGGGTCACCCTGCCCCTCCTGTCCAGCCCCCAGCACAGCCACCTTTGGGGCCTTGAAGGTGCAGTGGTGATTGCCCATAGATGGGGCCTTAGTCCCTCTGTATCCATTTGGGGCACATGGGTGTCTGATTCCCAACCACCCTCCCCATCTGTGGTGTTTACCTCCCACATGTGTCATATACTGCCCTGTCTGCTGTGTTGTCTGTCTTGTCTGTCTTCCTATACAACTTACCTCCTCATATATACTTACTATCCTTCCCCAACATCCCACTCTCACTTTAAAAAAAAAGGGCATCTGTTCTCCCCCAAAAAATTACACCTCATACACAACTGTCCATTTTGCACATGTGTCCATTGGACACATGTAATCTGGTCCAATTGGCTTGACAACACATTACTGTTGTCCTCAACCCTTTCGCAGGGGTTTGAGTGTCCAAATTCATCTCCAAATTCTGTAGAAATACACAGCTGTTGCTGTAGAAGAAATGGGCAGCTATGGACGACCTTTCCTACACCTGTCCTGCACATCCCTAGCTACCTTTCATACTGTACTTCCCTCTGTGTGCCCCCTTTTCACCACTTTCCTATCACCCCTTTTTCTTTTAAAGAAATTAGCTAGGGGATAACCAGGAATAAGTGGTGGTAAGTGAAGCTAAAATGGACTAACCATGTGTTGGCATTGCTTACTGTCACAAAAGCCAGTGCAAGCCCACTTACAACTGCTTAAAAGTGTCTTAATCACTCTGTATCCATCAGGCCTTGTTCTGCCCAGAAACAAAATTGTCAGACCCGCAAAGTCTTGAACCGAGGATGCTGTGCTTTTCAATCTCAGCAACATACCACTACACCATCAGAGCTGTGAAAAGATGCTGTGCTTTAACAAACATATCATGCATTCTGGTCATTTAACAGTAATGAAAAAAGACATCGGTCCCAAGTCTCAAACCCATGACCTTGTACAATATATTCAAAGTGAATACACTACTACACCATCTGAGCTTTAGGGATTAATATTGTTTTTTTTTCAAACATATCATGCAATAGAGCCATACAACATTAGGGAGAAAGATCTGTGGAATCATTCATGTGTTGTATACAGACACACACACACACACACACACACACACACACACACACACACACACACACACACACACACACCCGTATATGTATATATATAATATATATATATATATATATATATATATATATATATATATATATATATATATATATATATATATATATATATATATATATATATCTTCTAAAATCTATTAAGCAAATTGCCTCAGACAAACATTTTATTGTAATTGTCTTGCCTTCATGCAACTACATTATGACAAAACTGGGTTTTTGTAACCATTTACCCCAAAAACTATATTCATCTTAATGACATATTTCTTTTTACACATCTTAAAATAGTTATGCTGTACTCCTGATTATTAACACTGTATAACATTGTATTGTGACTTAGTACCTTATAATAATCCTGTAACATTGCTGTTTAATGCTAATTTATAATGGAAATTATATACTATGTTGGAGTTTTTCTCCCCGGGCCTCCACTGAAAAAGGGTTCTTCAGCTCAGTTGGAAAATCCCAGTCAACAAATGTAAAATAAATATAAATATATACATATATATATATATATATATATATATATATATATATATATATATATATATATATATATATGTATATATATATATGGGTCTACTTCTTTTGACCTAACTTTCATTTGCCTAGCACTCATTTGCCTGAGACCAAATGGCTGAAATTTAATTTGCCTGACACTTCATTTGCCTGACGCTACATTTGACCGACAAGTATTATTAGCAAGAGAATGGAATATGCCCCCTTCCCCACTGCAGTGCAACCCTGGAGTTAGAATATATAGTTAGGGGGGGTGTGAGGGGCACAGCCCCCCCACAATGGGGGGTGTGGGGGGTGAAGCCCCCTACTTACTTTTCTGTTAATAAGCAATATTACATCAAAAGTTAACAATATCATATGAAATGAACTGGGGGGCTTCGCCCCCCCCACCCCCGTTGTGGGGGGCTGTGCCCCCCACCCCCCCCTAACTATATATTCTAACTCCAGGGTCACACTGCAGTGGGGAAGGGGGCATATTCCATTTTCTTGCTAATAATACTTGTCGGTCAAATGAAGCGTCAGGCAAATGAAGTGTCAGGCAAATTCAATTTCAGTCAAATGGGGTCAGGCAAATGTGTGTCAGGCAAATGAAAGTTAGGTCAAAAGAAGTAGACCTATATATATATATATATATATATATATATATATATATATATATATATATATATATATATATATTGAATAACCACAGTGAATAGTACAACTGAATGTAAATGCCACGGAGTACCTATAAGTGCCCAAACACCTCCAAATCCAGCAGGGTTCATCCGACCGCAAGAGTTGTCTGTAATATGATCAGCGCCACTACAAATCCAGCAGGGTTCATCCGACCACAAAAATTAACTAATAATGTGACCAGCTCCACTACACCAAAGGAAGCAGTTCCACAGCTCTTAATGTAAAACAAATGCTTTATTGTCAGCTAGTGTTAAAAAATGCCAAGGCAAGAAAACTTAACTAACAGCTTTAACATTACTGCATAAACACAAATACAAGCGTTGACAACGCCAAAGCAAGAGCAACTAATGAACAGCTAAAATGCTACTACAGCATGAACTCAGTTAAGCGCTTTCACTCATGTAAAATGGCCTTCATCAGAAAACCATTACTAAAATACTGACGCCTTATATAGCTTTTTAGGCGCCAAAACACTAATTAAAAAAACTGCGTTCAAAACGCTTAAAGGAACATTGTCTTCCTAATATTCAATCAACAACAGTAATGCAAAATTGTAAAAAATACCTGATAACTAAAACATTAATAACATGAATAGACGATACTGATCTACTGTACAATATTTTACAAAATGTGCAACTACATATGGTATACTTTGCTACTCAACAAATAGCAATGTATATACCATATATTGTATAGTGAAACTTGGTAAAATGTGCACTGTCAAAGGCATTGTTGCCTTAAATATATAAACAATGCTGTATCTAAAAATTATAAACTGTAATTAAAAAGCTATTATTAAAAAAATATTATATATTTTATATATATATATATATATATATATATATATATATATATATATATATATATGTCTGTTGAAACATATATATGAAATAGTGGATAAATAATATAGATATACATACATAAATATATAAAGGAAGGGAAAAAAAAAAATATATATATATATATATATATATATATATATATATATATATATATATATATATAGGTTTACTATTGAAATGTCGAACGGCACTACAACGACTGTACTATAGTCGAACACAGAAGTTCGAAAACAGTAATGTCGACGACAAAAAACACAATCTAGGACTGTGTTTTAACATGGGTCGAGGTAGGGGAAATGTTTGTAGTTCAGAATAATACTGAACACTACCTCAACCCATGTTAAAACCATTCCTAGATTGTTTTTTGACGTTGACATTAGCATTTTCGAACTTCCGTGTTCGACTATAGTACAGTCGATGTAGTGCCATTCGACATTTCAATAGTAAACCATAGATATATATATATATATATATATATATATATATATATATCTATATATATATATGTGTGTGTGTGTGTGTGTGTACATACATAAATGTATGTACATAACATGCAGTGCAGTCAGACATCAGAACCATCCCTCTCAAACTCTTAGTGCAAGACACCTGTACAAAGGCTGTAAAAGGGGGGGGGGTGCCAGACATAGGGACATATTTCAGCTATCGCTGTTAGGAATGAAGACATTTGCTACAGCAACAGGGTGCATTTCAGCAGATATGAGGATGGAAACTGAAATGTTATGTCATTATTTACTGACATAAATCTTTAGATCATCACAGTGATTTAGCAGACAACCTCTTAGTGCAGGACACCTGTACAAGCAGGTATCTGAAACTGGACTTTTGTAGCTTAGTAAGGCGGAAAAATAGCAAGTTTTTTTTCAAGAAGACAGTAGAAACAAATGAAAAAATACTTTCACAGTGCAGTAATGGCTGTCAAACATGATTGTCAAGCCAGAAAAAATTAAAACAAATACAATTTACAACAAAAACAACTTTTTTGTTGCTTATTGTTATTTCCATCTAAGCGCTAATTTTCTGGCATTTATTGCTTCTCAAAATGCTCATTTTATACTGAAATAGCATTTATTTCTACCTGCACTTTAAAGGAAGTTTCTTTGTTCACCAGTGAGAGTGGGGAGCTTTGAACAGCCTACCTGTTTTTGGAGGAGTGGTTTCTGCCCAGAAACTATACTTTT
Source organism: Protopterus annectens (assembly GCF_019279795.1). Classification (NCBI taxonomy): domain Eukaryota; kingdom Metazoa; phylum Chordata; order Ceratodontiformes; family Protopteridae; genus Protopterus; species Protopterus annectens. The sequence goes on from NC_056741.1 coordinate 1,586,298,132, forward strand.
ATTGGCCATTTTGAGCTAATTTCTATCTCTTTAATCTTTCTGGTATAAAAAAACACATTTGCGTGGTTTTTGCATTTGTATGAGCTCAGTAGATTCTGCCCAGGTGTCCTACAGAGACCTAAAATGCCAGAGAGACAAAAGAAGAGACTTTGGAGTGTTTAAGTACCATTTTTGTTTTTTCTTGTTGCTTATTGCTATTTCCGCCTAAACGCTCATTTTCTGTTATTTATTGCTTCTCAAAAAGCTCATTTTATACTGAAATTGCATTTATTTGTGCCTGCACTTTACGGAAAAGTTGTTTTTGTTGTAAATTGTATTCTTTAATTGTTTCTGGCTTCTCACTCATGTGCAACAGCCATTACTGCACTGTAAAAGTGTTTTTTTTTTCATTTGTTTCTACTGTCTTACTGAAAAAAAAATCTTGCTATTTTCCCTCCTTACCAAGCAAGAAAAGTCCAGTTTCAGATACCTGCTGATACCTGGACTGTGTGTAAGCTTCTGTGTTGGCCATACCTTACTTTGGTAAAAAGGAAGTTTCTTTGTTCACCAGTGAGAGTGGGGAGCTCTCAACAGCCTACCTGTCCTTGGGGGAATGGTTTCTGCCCAGAAACTGTAGTTTTATTGGCCATTTTGGACTAATTTCTATCTCTTTTATCTTTCTGATATAAAAACCACATTTGCACATGTTTTGCATTTGTATACGCTCATCATTTCCTGCACAGGTGTCCTGCAAAGACCTACAATTCCAGAGAGACTAAAGGAGAGACTTTGGAGTGTTTAAGTACCATTTTTTGTTTTTTCTTGTTGCTTATTGCTATTTCTGCCTAAATGCTCATTTTCTGGTATTTATTGCTTCTCAAAATGCTCATTATATACTGAAATTGCATTTATTTCTGCCTGCACTTTACGAAAAAGTTGTTTTTGTTGTAAATTATATTTTTTAATTGTTTCTGGCTTCTCACTCATGTGCAACAGCCATGACTGCACTGCAAATGTGTTTTTTCATTTGTTTCTACTGTCTTCCTGAAAAAAAACAAACAAAAAAAAAATCTTGCTATTTTCTTGCCTTACTAAGCTGGAAAAGACCAGTTTCAGATAACTGCTGATACGTGGACTGTGTTTAAGCTTCTGTGTTGGCCATACCTTACTTGGGCAAAAAGGAAGTTTCTTTGCTCACCAATGAGAGTGGGGAGCACTGAACAGCCTACCTGTCCTTGGAGGAGTGCTTTCTGCCCATAAACTGTAGTTTTATTGGCCATTTTGGGCTAATTCCTATCTCTTTAATCTTTCTGATATAAAAACTGCATTTGCGTAGTTTTGCGCATCGCGCAGCAGTGGTTAGCTAGTGTTAAACTATCCCCAGCTCTACTGAGTCTGCTCTTCAGTTTTTCCCTTGGTACTAGCTAGTTCTTCCAGATTTAGCACTGAAATCAGCGCTTTCAGACTAGCACTTGGCGCAAAAGAGTCAGAAGCACTAATAAACTATAGTACTCGATCCCCAACAGTTGTCTGTAGAGAACAGTCAAATTACTCTCCCCACCAGGCAAATAAGAATAAGTTCCTTAACCCATTCAGACATGTCCAAGAGCCAGCTCCCAGTGTGTTCTCCTGTGCACCTGATGAATTTGGGCATCCTGAGGCAATGTCACCAGGCAACCCTCTCCTCCTACCACATGACATCAAAATCTGCGAGAGATGCACTTACATAGCTAAACTTGAGGCAATGCTCTCTCCAGTGACGACTGGAATTGACAGTCAAGAGGAGAAGGTACCAGCCTGCAGCACACCACTTACTACACATAGACCCACCATACATGCAACTGTAAAAAAACCCACACATAGATACAAAAAGACATATTCGGAGGCTCTAAATAAAAATTTGTGGAAACAACAGAGACCTCCAAAGCAGACACACAAGCAACCTACAACCTTAAACACACCACAATCATCACATAACCACCAAAACCAGTGTGCCGCACAACCACAGCCCTTAAGGCAAAACACCATACCTAATACACTTGTAATAGGTGACTCCATAGTCAGGCACACCAATGTCCCTCTCACCAGGCTGGATAAAGAGAACGTCACTGTCAACTGCTTGTTGGGTGCCAGAATCTGCTACATTACCCATGCACTCAGGTCACTCCACAACAAGTACAAATACGACTCTGTCATTGTTCATGTTGGTGTGAATGACCTGAGATGTACCACCCTGGACTACATGAAAAGGGACATAGAAGAGCTCTCTGATTATGTAATCAAGGCAGGTATGACCCTAGCCCTGTGTAGCATCTTACCTTCACCAAGTATGATACCTCAGTACAAGGATAAAATGATAAATGTCAACAATTGGCTAAGTTTTTAGTGTCATTCAAAGGGGATCCAGTATCTGTATGCCTAGGATGACATGCTCAACAAGCCTCAATGCTTCACCAGAGATAGCTTGCACCTGTCACCCCTGGGATTCAGGATACTGGCAAAGGCTCTTGCCACCCCCATAGTGCCATTTTTATGCAATGCTAAAAAAACAAATCCACCACCATAACAAGTACTAGCGACAAAAAACTGAGGGTCATGCTGCTAATCGCTAGGAGTTTAAACCTCAAAATGCACTCTCTCGAGGCACTCCTCAATATGGAGAACATCGATATTTGTGCAGTAACAGAGACCTTGTTCAAGGCTCAAGAGAGCACCCCAGTGATTCCAGGCTGCAACTCATACCACACATGTTGGCCACAAAACCCAGACCGAAATACAAAGGGAGGAAGCATAGCCATATCCATCAGGGATAACCACATCTCCAGACTGGTTGCAAAGTATGATGCCTCGGAGATCATCCAAGTGCAACTGACAATGGGCAAAACTGCAGTCCAGATTGTAGCTTGCTACAGATCACCTTCCCTACCCCAGGACACTCACTCCTCTTTCCTCGAGGTACTGGAAAACATGAGAGTCCAGCTGAACACCCTTATACTAGGTGATTTCAATTACCCAAACATCAACTTGGAAAACTACGAAAGTTCTAATACCTTTACTCAGCGCTTCCTGGAATACATTAACTCCAATGCTCTGGACTAGCTTATAAACACCCTCACAAGAGGTAAAAATATAGTGGACCTGGTCATCACCAACATGGGGGACAAATGCTCCACACCTGTGGTAAATTCCTCATTGGTCAGATCAGACCATAAACACATCACCCTAGATATACACATACCACCCTCACCTCCCATCCCAAAAGAAATCATGGTGAAAAACTTCTCCAAAGTGAACTTTATGCTATTCAAGACAGAGGTGGCAAACTTTGTTACTCCCACACAGAATGTCAGTATGACTGAATCTGCGATATCCTACACAAAAGCATTCTACAAGCACCTACATGAGTGCATGGACTGTGCTTTCCCAAACAAGACCAAGACCCACTCCTTCAAAAAGAGGAAATCAGTCTGGTGGACCCCAGCCATAAATAAGCTCTATAATAGAAGGAAGAAATGATTACAAGAAAAAGTAAAAACCCAGGAATGGATGGGCTCCTTGACTAACCTTACCAAAAAGCTAAGAACCCTCATGAAAACCTCTAAGGCAAGCTTTGAAAGGAAAAATCACAACAGACACCAAAAACAATTACAAAGCATTTTTTAACTCTGTCAAAAACCTAAATAACAACTCTCAGATATGCTCTGAACTACAGCATAATGCTTCAAAATTCATGGAACCAACTGATATCGCCAATATATTGGCAAATAGGTTCAGTGCAAACTTCACCCCACCCTCAACCCCCAAAGGGCTCATATCCATACCAGAAGATTGTGCTGCCCCTAAAATCACAAACACCCAGGTGAAAACAGCACTCTTCAAGGCAAGAAACACAGCATCCATGGGACCAGACAGCATCCCAGGCTGTGTGCTACATGAACTCCAAAACAAATTAACCCCTCACCTTAATACCATGTTTAACCACAGCTTCACCTCAGGCTATGTGCCCACAGAGGGGTGCATGACAACAGTTATCCCACTCCATAAAGGAGGTGCCACCACTGACCCTGTGAATTACCACTCCATTAGCCTGACTAGTCTTGTCTGCAAGGCCATGGAGCACATCATCATAGAACTCATAAATAATGACATTGGGAGCCTACAAACCCTAGACCCCACCAAGTTTGGGTTCGTAAAGGGAAGGTCATGTCTCCTAAATCTGGTTGACTTTTTCAAAATGGTCACTAAAGCAATAGATGAGGGAAAGGTGATTCACACAGCATACCTTGATCTTGCAAAGGCCTTCAGTACCATTCCCCACTCTGGAATTATAGAGAAACTCACCAACCTAAATATAAACCCTTATGTTACAAGATGGGTTGCTAACTGGCTCATGGATAGAACCCATTCAGTGAGAATAGGAAATGCTAGATCCGACTCAAAACCTGTGACTAGTGATGTACCACAGGGCTCAGTCTTGGGACCCCTCCTGTTTGGTATCTATTTCTCGGAGGTACAAGCAAACACAGAGGGACTATGGCTAACAAAGTTCGCAAACGACTGCAAACCGGGTGCCATTACTGAGACTCCTACTGACATAGACATCCTTCAGAAGGGTCTTACTGATACAGATGCATGGTGCCAAAACCACGGCCTCAAGCTAAATGCCAAAAAGTGCATTGTTATCCCCTTTGGGAAAAAACAAGTACCTATGAATTACAACATAGGTGGCAGCCCACTTAACACAGAGAGTGTGATAAGAGACCTAGGGACTCAGGTGGGATAGTAACCTCTCTTTCGACAACCACATTGCTAAAGTGGATAGAAAATACTTCTACATGGCCCACCTTATCACAAAGGGGTTTGCATCTAGGAATAAGGAAGTTATTGTCCCCCTCTACTCATCACTCATTAGACCCATTATTGAATATAATGCCCTATTCAGGATGTGCCTAACAAGACATCTGCAACAACTGTAGAGGCCTCAAAAGTACCTCACAAAGAGGATAATGGGCCTTAAACAAATGCCCTATGCCATGAGGTTAAAAAAACTCAGACTGCACTCGGTAGGGTACCGGCTACTCAGAGTTGATCTCTGCCTGACATACAAGGCTATGTCAAACTCCAAATTGCTAGAAATGCTTCACCTAAGGAAAACCCAATCCACCAGAGCTACACGCTCAAGGGACATAAACCTGACATCAACAATAAACAGGAATTGCTGGAGGGACATATTTGTGTCCCAGAGAATCCCCTTGCTCTGGAATAAGTTCCCCATATATGTGAGGCAGAGCTCCTCGTTGGCGGTCTTGAAGAGGAATCTTGATGAGTGGATGGGAAACAGGAAATTCACCATGGGAATCACTTCTGTGGCCCTGCTCAACAGGGGTGAAGGTAACTAAACCACTTCAGAGGGAGGCAATAGCATAAAAATTTTGGATTGGCTTAATTATGCCCTAGGACCATTAGACTAGTACCTACCTATGAACCTATGAACCTAAATACAATACAATTGTGGAACAGAACAAAAGTATGGGCCAAACATCTGGACATTCTGTGAAAATCCTGGCAGTGGAGAGGTATGCTCAGAACCCCTTAGTGCAATGAATCTGTACTAAGCCTGACAAAGTGGGGGGACAAAGGCATGAAATTAGGGACATATCCAAAATACATGAGTAGATAAGCTAAGAAAGCTGATGTAGTAACACTGCATGTCTTAACATATATTCACTGAAATATCACAAGTCTGGAACTCAATTGCTTTTCATTAGTTAGTGACCTCAGTCCCCCACATTATCCCACTGATGTGTCAGAATACATAACAGTTATGGGGACCAGACCAATGATATCGGCCAGACAACAGGACATCCTACAAATATGTGGACATAACACAACATTAGGGAAACTAAAATCAGCTAATAAGCAACATCCAAACTACAGTCACATTGACATAACACTACCCAAATCCAGCTCTGGGGTTGTACATATGCATTTGCAAATATAACAGGCACTACAAGGGTGCAACACTAGTGGAAAACAGACACTGGTGTGAAAGTGCATACTCACAACCAATTACACAGCAGTCAGAGCGACATACCAGTAAGCAAACTGAACGCTACAGTATAATGACTGTGTGAGCAACAATATCTTGTTTGCCACTCCCACATTACCCATACACATACTGCCCCAAGTCCCAGTGTAGTGGGAATCTTGAGGTGTTAAGGGACATGTCACAGTCTGCCCGTACAAACATATACAGGCGATAGGGAACCAGAAAATGGAGCAGCATGCACAGTCAAATAGAAAGGGCCCATGACATTCACATGTACCCCCTCCCTACACAGCCCAAATGACATGTACACACTACACTGTTACACAATCATGACAGTCTGTTAGCAATGGCCAGACATATACAAACTTCTCAAATGTACAGTTTCCCACAGAATGTATAGACACAGGACTCATATCTATGGCTGCTTCCTTGTTACATGTCTGAAGGTCTATGACATCACTGGGATGGTAACAGGAATGCAGACAATAAACAATGATACTACATACCTCTGAAACTCTTAGTGTATGACATCTGGACAAAGCCTGACATAATTGAGGGACAGAGGCCCAAACACAGGGGTATATTGGGCATATTGTTGTTATAAATGTAGACAGTTGTGTTACTGAGTTTGTTGTCACATATCTTTTCTGAGGAATATTAAGTCATTAACACCAATGGATGTTAGCACGTACTGACTGCATTCCCCAGAGTATCCTACTAATTAGCCAAGGACAGCAACTGTCTGGGGAACAGACCAAATATATGGGCCACACATCTGGACAGGGTCTAGGCCTCTGGACAGTGTAGAGGTATGATTGCATTGATGTTACAGAGTGGAAATCCCCTGACAGCTGCCAAACAGGTCACCCATCACTTTACGAAGCACAATAAGACCAATACGACACTCCCCCACATCAGCTCTGGGCAATTACCCATGTATATTCAAATATAGCAGAACTACAAGGATGGAACTGTAATAAAAAGCAGATAGTGGTCCAAAAATGTCCACTCACAAACATTTGCACCACAGTCACCGCGTAACATACCAGTACCCAAAATGAACTCCAGAGTACAAAGACTGTCTGAACAAACATATCCTGATTGTCAGTCACACACTAAACTGACATATACTGGCCAAAATCACAGTGTACTGGGAATCCTGAGGTGTTACAGGACATTTCACAGTCTGCCCTACAAGCATACAGACCTGATAGACCACCAGCAGCCATAGCAGCATGCATAGTCACATAGGCAAAGGATGTTTTAATCACTTTTTTTAATCCTGTCTAGAAATTTCTAGTTTAATAGAAACTACTTCCTATTGTATTATATGTTTATTTCTGTAATGTGTTGTACTAATGTAACTGGAGCTTTTCTCCCCGGGCCTCTGCTGTAACTGAACCTCGTCCAGTCGGACCTTCCCAGTAAACACAATTAAAATAAATAATAAATAAAATGTATGGCACTCACATCTGCTACTCTCCCTACCCAGCCCAACAAACATCTACACACAACACTGCTACACAATTCTGGTAGTCTGTTCATAATGGCCAGAAATACGTAACTGTCACATGTACAGATTTCCACAGAATTTCCAGGGTGTGGAACCATAATCCTGGCCACTGCCGCATACCATGGCCAGGAGTGTGCTAAGTCACTGGGATGATAACTGGAGTGCAGTCAGTAATTAATGATATACCATACCTCTGCACCTTGTAGTGCAGGACATCTGGACAATGCATGATGTACTTGGGGGACAGGGGGCCAGAAAGAGGGGCATATAACACATAATGGTGTTACAAACTGAAACAGTAGCAGGTGTTACATGTATTTTTATACTGAAGGATATGATGTCTGGAACACCAATGGATGTCAACAGTTAGTGACTACAATCCTCACATTATCATACCAACACCACAAAAAAGACATTTTTTGAGGAACTGACCAAACATAACAGGCAAACCTCTGACCTCTCTGTGGACAACATGCCAGTTGAATGGTATGTCAGAGGCATATCACTGTCAGATGTCATGTCACTCAGTAAATGCATGTCCAGATGACCCCTGTCAATCTAGTAACCCTCAATGTGTATAACAGCACTAATGACATACAATCTGTACCAAATCTTGACCTTTGTCCCACATGTTGTTGGGCTGTCTCCACATGTCCTGTCCTGTGAGGTATTCCCACCTACTGTCTATGAAGGTGTAGCCCCCACACCTCTGCAATGTCCTCTGCACAGACAAGGAAAAGGGGTAAGGTCCTCATGAAGTATGTCCCATATGTTGGAACTAGCAGCAGTGTACAGGCCCACACCACAATACTATGTGGGTACATGCATAGCTGTATGGCCTCAGCAATACCTGACAGGACAACATCAACCCACTCAAGGTAGCCTGAATGCCTGTGGTGGACAGAAGCAATACACAACTACTATCATAGGTGGAAATAATCGCAGTACAAGCCAAGAAGGAAGAGGTGCCTCATTGGCAGCCATGTCACCTTAGTTCTGAACAAGCAAATAAGATCACAGGTGATGTACACTAAGGCTGTCTTTGAGTGCATACTGGATACTTCCACCAAAGCCAATCGGTAGGCCTTCCTCCACAATTCCAGAGGCAACACACATATCTGCTCTGCAGTGGTGGTCAATAACACCAAATACACATATGCCATATATATAGGCAACCAGCTGCAGACAGGTGAAGTGTAAACGTCACCCCCTGCCCCCCAATAGGTACAGATGTGCATGTACAGAACCCGCCCCCTTCCCTTCATGATCAGGAAGCAGGTCTGTAATGCCCTTTCAAAGGCAACACAGAGAGGTCTCCATAGGCCCGATACCATTCCTGGCTGCATCTTACATGAACCCAGGCATGGGCTCTCAGACCCATTCTGCAGTGTACTCAACCACAGCCTGAGTACTGGTGTCATCCCATCTGCACAGGGGAAAGACAGAAATTTGATAGAAAACAGGTTATGCATTAGCATGAATGTTCTGAAGGATACATGTCTGAAACTGAAATGTATGCCATATGTCATGACAACAGTCCTCAATGACATGTCCGAAAACCTCAATACTCTCCATTTAATATAATAACATAATAGTAATATTCAATAGGAGATAATATACAGCTCAAATCCCCAAACCAAGGTAGTGTAGTGTTTATAGTCCCAGCTTGGCAGACAGGCATACATGGTTTGAGTACTAAAACAGACCATCCAATTTTACAAGGGAAAGCAGTGTTAAAAGTACAATTTACATATTAAAATATGTGGTAAGTTATTTTTGTCACCCAGGGTAGTGTAGATGGTGTAAAATGGAAGTGTGAGTACATTTAACATGTGAAACCACCCATGTATACATGTGTCCCATACAGTATAGTTACACCCCTTGCTACTGTAATGGAAGTACAGTTTATATGTTATAAGAGATATCTAAAAAAATATATATCAACATGTAATATAATATTATAGTATAGTAATATTATAAGGATATAACAGTATAATGTTATTATTACAATGGTAATATAATATATATATATATATATATATATATATATATATATATATATATATATATATATATTTATATATATATATATATATATATATATATATATAGAGAGAGAGAGAGAAATATGTATAAAAGAAAATTTATAAGAATGAACAGTGAGCAATGGTTAGCAATGCTCAGCTATGCTTAGCAGGTTTAATCATTGCTTAAAAGTGAATGCTAAGCAGCAGGTAACTCAGCTAAGCAGATTTGCAAACTGGTGCATGTTGCTAAGTGAACCCAGCACAGAGTAAGCATCTGTACATTTAACCATGTGTTGGCATAGCTTAGCATCTTGCAAATCCATTTACAACTGCTTAAAACTGCTTTAATCACCCTGTTTCCATCAGTCACTGTTTGCCTAGGAACAAACTAATCAGCACTGCTAAGTCTGAAACCCAGAGCCTTATACACCATAGTCAAAGTAGTGCACCACTACACCGTTCAGTTTTCAAGGATGGCTGATGCTTTTTTCAAACATATCAAGCAGTACAGTCATTCAACAGTAGGCAAAAGATTCTGAAGAATCAGTCAGGTTTTGTATTTATACATATACACATGTATATATGTATGGAGATGCACATATATAGAAACATATGTACATAATATAAATAGAGATATACACATAAAATATATACATATACATATATAACTAAAATATATCTAAAACAAAATATATATATATATATATATATATATATATATATATATATATATATATATATGTGTGTGTGTGTGTGTGTGTGTGTGTGTGTGTGTGTGTGTATGCTCATAACATCTAGTAGAGTCATATTTCACAACCATACCTCTCAACCTATTAATGCAAGAAATCTGTCCAAAGGCTGTACAAATGGGGGAGCAATGGGCCCAAACTAGGGACATATTTTAAATATTGCTCTTATAAATGTAGAATGTTGACAGAATGACAGGGTTTGTTTCAGCATACATGTTCAGAAGGATGTGAGTTCTGAAATTGAAATGTATGTCATCATTTACTATCAGAAATCCGCAGATCATCACAGTGATTTACCAGGGATATAATAATAATGAATTTGTGGAACAGACCAGAAATATGAGCAATAAACCTGGACATACTGCAACAATCCAGACAGTTGAGAGGTAGGCTCAGAACCCCTAAGTGCAATGAATCTGGACCAAGCCTGCCAAAGTGGGGGGAGAAAGGAATGAAAATAGGGCCATATCAGACATACTGCAGTAGATAAGCTGACACAGTCCTCATGTCTGTCCTAACATATATTGACTGAAATATCACAAGTCCAACACTGGATTACTTTTCACTAGTTAGTGACTGAAATCCTCACATCATCCCACTGATATGTCAGAAATACACAACAATTATGGTGGTCAGGCAACAGCACATCCTACAAATATCTGGATATAACATCACATTAGGGAAACTACACTCAGCTGCTAAGCATGTCACCAAGCACTGTCCAAACTACAGTCAGACTGACCAAACCCTAACCCAAATCCATTAGGGGGAATTACACATGTATTGGCAAATATGTCTGCCACTACAGGGATGTAAAACCACTGACAAGCAGACACTAGTGTGAAAGTGCATACCCTCGACCAATTCCACTACAGTCACAGTGACATACCAGTAAGCCAAAGGAACAGTACAGTATAAGGAATGTGTGAACAAAAACATCTCAACATGTTTGCCACTCACACACTCCCCCTACATATACTGGCCCAATTCACAGTGCAGAATGATGCCTGACCTTGGTATGGGACATGTCTCAGTCTACTCCTACAAATATATACAGCTGATAGACCACCAGAAACAGGAGCAGCATGCACAGGCAAATAAAAAAGGACCCACAACACATACATCCACCCCCCTCCCTACACATGCCAAATAACATTGACACATTACACTGCTACATAATCCTGACAGTCTGTCAACAGTTTCCAGAAATACACAGACCTTTGAAATGCACTGAGTCCCACAGAATGCCCAAGCTTTCCCCTCATATATAAGGCCTCTTCCACATAACATGTCTGGCAGTGTGATACATCACTGGGATGATATCAGGAATGTAGGCACTAAATAATCATACACCATACCTATCAACCTCTTACTGCATGACATCTGGACAAAGCCTGACATAATTGAGGGACAGAAGCCCCAAAATGGACATATTTGAAATATTGCTGTTATAAATATAAACCAAGAAAGTTGCTGGTGTAACAAGGTTAGTTGTAATATATCTTTTCTGAGGGATATGAGGGCAGAAACACAAATGATTGTTAGCAGTTGCTGACTGCAATCCCCAGAGTATGCTACTGATTTTCCAAAGACAAAAAAATGTCTGAGGAACACACCAAATATGGGAGTTCAAACTCTGGCCATTCTGCAGATAGGCCTACAGTTGAGAGTTATGTCAAACACATAACACTGTCAGAGTTAAAATCACACAGAAACTCCATGTCCACACAAACCTTGTTAGACTAGCATTAATCCAAATGTATAACAGCAATATTTACATTCTGTCCCTCTGTCTGTAACCTTCTCCCCCATTTTGTTGCCCTGTCTCCACAGTTTTGGTTGTAAGAGGTATTTCCAAATATCCTCTGTGATGCTGTTGTTCACACATCTCCATGTAGCCCTCCTCAATGGCAAGGAAAAGGGTCAATGCCCACATGACATACTCAATTATAGGAGTGTGTTGTCATGCCATTGGCTATATGAATAACAACACAGCTGTTCTGCATGCGATTAGCAAGTGGGTAACACCAGTTGGTGCACAGGCCATCAGATGATCATGAGCATTACGTACTAAAGGCAAGTTGCTGCTTATGCAAAACAGATGTACACCCTACATCCATGAGTGAGAGAGAAAGAGAGAGAGAAACAGTGAAAAAAAACCCCAGCAGGATATAAGCACCTACACTTGGAAAAAAAAGTATGCCAAACAAGTAAGCATGTAATGGACTGCAGTAGGGGGTATGTAAGAATGGGAAATAGGAGGTTTAACATATATGTCTCAACAAGACTTGCTGTACTGATATATTGCTGATCAGAACTGATGGCCATAGCATCTGGATATGTCTGCAGTGACATAGATCATAGATCAGGCGCCTGAGTCACCCCAGGAAAAGATGGATCACATATGACTACTACTGGAGTGTGTGCTGAACAATACTGACTGTGACAATGCTAGGCCAGTTACTGGGATGTCATACATAGCTGTATCTTACTTGTGAATACAACTATGATATGCTTGTTTGTCTCAGACATGTGAGAGACCTATACATGGTATTTGCATAGTAAAGTACTGTTGCAGATGTGTGTATTGAACTGCATATGATATACAGAGCTCATACCATATAACTGTTCAGTGTTATGCATACTGACCATATGTGTGCCTCATATTTGTAATCATTTACTCATAGAGTTGTGTTATGTCTGGCAAATCCTTGGCAAATCTGTGAAGACTGACATTACAACATCTTATTCTTTTTCCTCTGGCTCTTCCCATTAGGGGTCACTACAGTGGATCATCTGTTGCCATTTTTGCTTGTCCTCTGCATCTTGCTCTGACACACCAGTCACCTGCATATCCTCTCTCACTACTTCCAGAAACTTATCTGAGGCCTTCCTCTTTTCCTCTTACCTGGCAGCTACATCCTTACTATCCTTTTCCCAATATACTCAGCATCCCTCCTAAGCACATGTCCAAACCGTTGTAATCTTGGCTCTTTGGCTTTGTGTCAAAACTGTCCAACATGGGCTGACCTTCTCATACACACATTGCTGATCATGTGCACCCTCATCACACCCAGAGCAAATCCTAACATCTGTAACTCTGTCACATCCAGCTCTGACTCCTGCCTTTTTATCAGTGCCACTGTCTCCAACCCATACAACATAGCAGGTCTCACTACTCTCTTGTAGACCTTCCCTTTCACTTTTACTGATACTCTGTCACACATCACTCCTGACACTCTTCTCCATCCTGTCCATCCTGCCTGTACTCTCTTCTTCTCCTGTCCTCCATAGGCATTATTCTTTGAAATGTTGATCCCAATCATTTCAACACATCCACCTTTTCTAACACTACTCCTTGCACCCTCAACATTCCACTTCCCTCCCTCTTATTCACACACAGATATTCTGTCATAGTCCTTCTGACCTTTATTCCTCTCCTCTGTATAGCATATCCCCACCTCTCCAGGTTCTCCTAAATCTGTTCCCTACTCTCAATATAGTTCACAATGTCATCTGCAAACATCATAGTCAACAGGGACTCCTGGATGATCTTATCTGTCAACCTGTCCATCACCATTGCAAATAAGAAAGGTCTCACAGCTGATCCCTGATGTCATCTCACCTCCATCTTAAATGCATGTTTCACTCCCACTGCAGACCTCACCGCTGTCACACCACACTTGTACATATCCTGTACCACTCTTACATATATCTCTGCCACTCAGGACTTCATCATACAATACCACAACTCTTCTCTAGACACCCTATCATATGCTTTCTCTAAGTCCAGAAAGACACAAAGCAACACCCAACCTCCTCTCTACTTCTCCACCAACACTCTCAGAGCAAACACTGTATCTGTAGTGCTCTTTCCCGGCATGACACCATACTGCTGACCACTACTCATCACCTCCCTGCTTAACCTAGTTGCCACTACTCTTTCCCATAACTTCATACTGTGACTGATCATTGTTATCCATCTGTAGTTACTATAGCTCTGCACATCAACCCTATTCTTAAAATGGTACCCAAACATTTTCTCTCCACTCCTCATGCAACCTCTCACTTTTCAAGATATCATTAAACAATCTGGTAAATACACCACTACCATTTATCCTAAACATCTTCAGGCTTCCACAGGTATGTCATGTGGACCAACAGGCTTTCCAGTATTCATCCTCTTCAGAGCTATCCTTACTTCTTCCTTGGTAAGCCTTTGCACTTTCTGATTCACCATACCCACATCATCCAACCTTTTCTGTCTTATTCTCTTAATTCATCAGCCTCTTAAACTACTCTGTCCATCTGCTCAACATACTCCTCTTGCTTGTGAGTCCATTTCCCTCATTATCCTTTATCACACTTATCTGATGCACATCTTCCCTAGCTCAGTCCCTCTGTCTAGACAATCGGTACAAGTCCTTTCATCCCTCCTTAGTGTCCAACCTGTCATACAACTCTTTATATGCCTCATCCTTAGCCTTTGCCACCTCTGTCTTTGCCATGCACCTCATCTCCTTATACTCCTGTCTACTTTCCTCATCTCTCTGACAGTCCCACTCTTTCTTCCCCAACCTCTTTCTCTGTATACATTCCTGTACTTCCTCAGTCCACCACCAGGTCTCCTTGTACTCCTTCCTCCATCCACATGTCATACCAAGCACCTTTCTAGCTGTCTCCTTTACTAGCTCTGCTGTACTTACCCAGATATTTGGTAAATCATCACTGCAACCATTGCCTGTCTTAACTCTTCCCTGAACTCCACCTCATAATCACCCTTTTCTAGTTCCCACGATTTGATCCTTGGTGGTGCCTTCACACTCCTCCTCCTCTTGACCACCAATGTCATCTTACAGACCAACATTCCATGCTGCCTAAATACACTTTCTCCGTCCCCACTTTACAGTCTCCAATCACCTTCAAACTGGCCCCCCTACAGTTAATATATTCCACCTGTGTGCATCTTTCTGCACATTTGTATGTCACCCTATGCTCCTCCCTCATGTTATGTATGTATTCACCACAGTCATGTCCATCCTTTTTGCAAAATCCACTACCATCTCACCATCTGCATTCCTTTGCTTAACACCATACATACCCATCACTTCCTCATCTCCTCTGTCCCCTTTACCAACATGCCGATTGAACTCTGCTGCAATCACCACTCAGTCACCCTTGGGTACAGTCATCACCATGTCATCCAACTGACTTCAAATGTCTCTTTTTCATCCATTGCACAACTTGCATAGTAAATGCACTAACAACAGTCATTACACCATCAGTTTCCAGCTTCATAAACATCACTCTATCAGACATTCATTTCATCCTCCAAAGACACTCTTGGCATATTGTACCTTCAGGATAACCCCTTCCCCCTTTCAAATCCCATCCACACCATGATAGCACAATTGAGACCTGCCTCCCATACACCTAGCTGTAATCCCTTTCCATCTGGTCTCGTGCACACACAATACATCAACCTTCTCCTGGCCATCATATCAGCTAGCTCTGTCCCTATACCAGTCATACTGCCAATATTAAAAGTTCTTACCCTCACTACCACACTCCTAGCCTTTCTCCTGTCTTCCTGTCATATGAGTGCTGTACATCCTCCTGGGTATGCCTGTCATTGCAAAGGCTACTGTGCTATTGAAGACTCACATGTGTTACATCAATATTAAGACAGTGTCACTAATTTGTATCTGTGGCGTCCTACAAATGTCCTGCTCTAACGGGTTGAGAGGGATGACTGGACAGCAAGAGTGTGAATACAGTGTGCCATACTGACATAGAACAGAAATGTATATTAGTTATTAACTGTGCACATGTCAGTATGAGTAGGTGTATCTGGCTGCCTCATAACAACAGACATGGGATGCAAAATGTCAGTTAATCCAGCTGTACATGTTGTACATGTGTGTAATCTTAGTACTGTGCATCCAACAGAGTGACATTTCTACAGCTACTGGTAGTTGCATTATCCTGATACAGCCATAGGTACAACAATAAGCATGATTATCAGTTTTTAATTGGAGAGGTGTCCAAATGTGTTATGACTTTGTGTCCATGCCTACTACAAACAGCTATGTGTCCATGCCTACTACAAACAGCTATATGAACACCTACATAGCTGTATGGACTCAGCAATACCTTACTTGTAAAACTTGCCTCCACCAAAGTAGAGTAATCCCCTTTGTTTGACAGCAGCAATACACAAACCACAGACTTGGTCCCTATATTGGCTGTAAAGGGCAATGTAGGAGCAGGCACCAACCTGGCATCAAGTCAGCCATTGTCTGAACAAGCATATAAGCTCACAGGTGGATTACTGTAAGGCTAACTATGAGTGCAAATGGACACATCCACCAAGGCCAATCACAAAGACATCTTGTCATATGTCTGCAATCTCAGAGGCAACATACCAACTCAACCTGTAGTGGAGGTCAGTCAGACCACATACACACACAACATAGCTATAGCCAATGTGTCACAGATAGAGTTAGGGCAAACATCACTCCCCTGGCTCAGCATCACTATTGATATGCACAGTGCCTGCACCCCTCCCCTCATCACCAGTGAGCAGGCATATCTTGCCTACTGAAAGGCAACAAACGCAAGTATCCATGGAACATGATAACATCCCTGTCCACATCCTACATGAACTCAGGCATGTGTTCTCAGCTGCATTACACACTGTAGTCACACCAAGCCTCAGCACCATCCACACTCCATCTGCATGGCAGATGGCCAATGTCATCTGTCTACACAGACCTGAATGAGGACTAGAGGAATATGCAATTAACTGGCCCTCATTGGGGGAATATGACACATCAGGACCAGGAGTGCAATGCTAGCTGATACAGTGCTGATAGATTAAAGGGGTATGGTGCAGTTGTGAGCAGTGACTACTGGTATTCAATGTACATGTGCAGGTTCTGTACATACTGTTGCCAAATGTATGAGGTCCTGTGATGTGTTTCCTTGTTTATGTCTTCCAGCTGCAGTGGCACATCAGAGAAGGGAAACATTTTCAATGGTTGAAAGAACCATTATTATCAAAGCCATACTAGAGCACCATGCAATACTGTTTGGCCAAAGCCAGTAACGTCTGTGGGAGAGGACCTCCCTGTGGGATGACATTGCCCACTGGGTAAACAATGTTGGCCTGCACGCACGTACATACGAGCAGGTCTGACATTGTGCAACCGACCTCGTATGCCATGGCCACCAAAGGGCTGTTGCCATGGCCAGGGACTGCACAGCCATAGGTGGGGGCTCAGACATGCAGCCTCCATTGAC
The DNA here is from genome assembly GCF_019279795.1 of Protopterus annectens. Lineage (NCBI taxonomy): Eukaryota > Metazoa > Chordata > Ceratodontiformes > Protopteridae > Protopterus > Protopterus annectens. The sequence continues at coordinate 1,586,315,751 of NC_056741.1, forward strand.
ACCCACTGAGGAGCTCCTCGTCAACCTTGGGGCACCCATCCCAGTACAACATCAAGGTACAGACCCCACATGCTGGAGGTGGGTGGCACCCAGACAATGGATAAGGAACATGCAGGTAAAGCCCCAGTGGAGATTAGTAGACTAGTGTAGCAGACATACTTGTATCTGTAGAGTATCGACATGCATGTGTCAGGTCAGATTGCAGTTGTGGATGGGGTGTTCTAAGGCACAGAAGTGCACATCTATGGTGAAGGACAGCAAATTGTGTGGTATTGTTGGTTCTACTGTAAATGTGCAGACATGCTGCATCCATCCTGTACCAATGCCACATGTGGGTCTGCTGACAATACATCTCTCCCACAACTACCTAGGTCCCTTTGGTCTGCATATGGGACAGCAGCCTGAAGCTGGTGAGTATAGAATTGTTCTGTTGTGGTTTGCCAATACACCAGGCATGTGAAGGGCACGCAGTTTACCATGCACACAACTGTCACTCATAGCCGTATTGCTTTATGTGCATGTTCACTTGTGGTGGGGTTAACCACATTGCATCACAGTGGTCACCACAGTGTTCTATCTGAAGAGAATGTTACATTCCTGTAGCATACCTCACAACCTGTCAGTGCAAGACTTCTGGACAGAGACCAGCAAATGGGGGGACAAATGGCCTAAAGTAGGGACATGTGTGAAACATTACTCTTATACAGTGGATATAAAATGTGTACACACCCCTGTTAAGATGCCAGGTGTTTGTGATATATACAAATTGAGACCACAATATGTCAATCCACACCTTTTCCAACCTTTAATGTGACCCATAACATGAACAATTCACTTGTAAAACCAACCAATGTGCTAGGCACCAAATATGGAGTATACAAACCTTACAATAAGATGGATACATACATGTGCACACCCTTCAGATAATATTGTATTGCAGCAGCTTGTGATTTACTGACAACATTCAGTCTGCTTGGGTACACACCTGGAATCAAGTAAATGCACTCAGAGTAACACCAAATAACAGTCTGCTGTCCAAGTAGGATATTCATGACATTTGCTCAGTGGCCTGCAACAGCAACAGCCATTGCTTGAAGACAGCTTACAAATCAGCAAATGGATCTCATATTTGAAAGGTATCACTCAGGAGTAGGGTACAACAACATTACCACAACATTGCATACACCATGGAACACAGTGGAGACAGTTATCAAAAGGTGGATTGAATATGGACAACAGTGCTGTTAAAAAGCACCTGACATCCCTCCAAAACTGATGAAAAGACATATCCAAACCTGGTCAGGGAGGCTGCCAGGAGACATACAGCAACACTGAGGGTATTGCAGGAATCTCTTGCAAGTACTGTTGTTGTGTACTACATGTAAGAACAATCTCCCATATTCTGCATATGTCTGGCCTATGGGGTAGGATCAGAAGATAGAAGCATTTCCCCACACCAAAACATATTCAAGGGTGGATACAACTTGCAATGCAGCACATAAAGTCTCCTAAAGACATGGGTGAAAATGTGGTATGGTGTAATGAGACTATGGATCAACCTCACAGCCACAATATCAAAAGGTACGTGTGGTGCACAAGCAACACCTCTCTTCACCTGAAGACCACCATCCCCATAGTGAATCACACTGGTGGCATTGTTCTGCTGTGGGGATGCTGTTCTAAAGCCAGAACTGACCTGTAGTCACAGTGGTGGGAATTCTGAACAGTCCAAAATAACACTCATGTCTGGCCTACATCCATCAGGTGTCTGCAACAATGCTGAGGATGGGGAGGGGTGTCAGCCTTCATCATGACAAAGACCTGAAATATTAATCCAAAGCTACCTAAGAATGTCTGCACCTGAACACACTTGTGGTTATTGATTGGCCCAGCCAGAGCCTAGACATAAACCCGATAGCAAAACCCCAGTGTGATGTGACAAGGGCTGTGCACATGAGCTGCCCTTGCAATCTGACAGAGTTGGACCTTTGCAAGGAAGAGTGGCCAAATAATGCCAAGTCAAGATGTGCCCTGCTGATAGACACCTTCCCAAGAAGAGGGAATGCTGTAAGTCACTTACAAGGTGCATTTTAAGGGTGTGCACACTTATGCAACCACTATATTGTATATATGTTAGTCATATTTTACACGTAACACACTTGTTTGTTTTGTTTTGCTTATCGATTGGATTGCACAAGTCATATGTCACATAAAAGGTGAGTAATATATTTGAATGCATTATTGCGGTCTCATCTTATATATTACAAGAACATGGCATGTTAACATGGTTGTGTACACTTATCATATCCACTGTAAGCTTAGAAGGTTGGTGGTGGAACAGGAATTGTGTGACCATACATTTACTGCTAGTTTGAAGGTCTGAAATTCAAATTTATGTCATTAATCACTGATGTCACTTTTCAGACCATCCCAGTTATGTATCAGACAAACACAGGGGTTATGAGAAACAGAGAAAACATATGAGACAGAAATCTACACATCCTGCAAGGATCCATACAGTTGTGATGTATGTTCTGTAGTACTTGCCATTGTGGTATACAAGTGAACAGCAATGATGTGTACATGGATGCTGTCTGTGCTGGGGAAGGGCCATCACCTACTAAAACTACTCATATATCCCAGAGCTCTATATTGTTAGTTACATGTAGTAATACTGGCTGCAATGCATAATGTTGAGGGCCATGTATCATGCATTTCACCATTTAGGTAATGTGTGGTCTGTGTAACAGATTTGTGGCACCTCACCTGTAAGTGTCTGTGTGTGTGTGTGTGTGTGTGTGTGTGTGTGTGTGTGTGTGTGTGTGTGTGTGTGTGTGTGTGTATACCAGCCAACCTCAAAGTGCAGGTATTAATGTACATATGTTGACTTCCCCTCACAGGTGGTGATGGGGTTTGGGGTCTCCCCGCTTGGAAACTGATGTCATTGTCTCTGCAGACTCTGACAATGATGATAGGAATAGTGAGGTACAGGTGGGGTTGTCAGGGGCTGAATCTGTGCCATTGGTTGGTATGCCACTCTTGTCCACACCATGCCCCCCACACAATAACAATGCCCACACATACCCTGCCACCAGTGGCCACATGATGGACAGTTGGCTGGTGGTGGCATGGAACAGGCTAGGGTGGTGACTATGGCAGGTGCGAGTGTAGACATTGGCTATAGCCAGAGTACAGGTGAGGTCCACACAGGCAGGAGGACTGCTGCTCATCAATCTGCTGTCGCAAGTGCCACAGCAGGTGTCACCAGATGCATGAATAGGGCTGTCATGGATGCACAGGTACATAGTGAATGCCACACCAGACAAATACTCAGGGTGGTGGATGCAACTCTTCCTGATTTACTTGGCAACATACATGACCCTGTTGAGGCCACACATTAAAATACTGAGGTCATTAATAGACGGTGGGTTGAGACTTTGGCAATCCTCAACCATTGCATGTCTGTGCTAGAGCATGTGTTGGGAGATGAGCATCGACCACATGGACGTATGTTAGCACTAACAACAGCTGAGAGTCTATAGGGCCATACACCTTCACACTCCTGTAGTGGTAGTGACACCAGCACTACCAAAGGGGGGTTGCTGTCAACATCAAAGTGGAGCAGGAAGTGGGCATGTGGTCCTGGCCGGTCCCATCAGGGGCACAGATCCAGTAGACAGCAGTCACCATCAGGAAGCAGTACTGCATCTGACCTTGGGCCTGGTGTTGCCAGTGATACCCCTGGCAGGACCAGTTCCCATGTCTGTGGCCAGAGACAGTGAACTCGACAACCTGCCATGTATGGTCCACAGCTGTCCAACATACCCGTGAGTAGGGTAGCCACATGGTGTGACTGTGTGCATACATACACACACATCTGTATCGTAGGCAGGTCACCTTCAGACACACACAGCACCTCTGCACAGCCTATCTATTGGATACCCCTCCAAACACACACATGATGTCAACTGTATGGCCCAGCCTAGGCCTCTGGCAAACCCACACTACACCCTGTGTATATGATGATACCTGTGCCATATCCCTGTCATCCATAACATCAATGCAGGGACATGCTAATATGGGTGTGATGCACAGGGGAATGTAGTTCAGTGTAGAGGTGTAAAACTATGTAAGGTGCTGTCTGCTTGCATTGGTTATTGGTACACATACAGGTGTATGCACTTTATGAGCCAGGATGCATTATTGTTGTTAGTACCACTGACAATGTAGTCTGACATGCTATATTCTGTTTGTGTTCCAGGTTTGTATGTGTGTCTGCAGGCTGTGGCCCTGCAGACATTCCCAAGAGGGAGTATGGCAGAAATGGGACTACACCAACTGTCCATAGGCAAGGCACAGCTTTATATGTACATGTACCAGGTGTGTATGCATGCAACAGTGTGTGAGGGACACTGCTGTCAGACAGCATGACCTTGCATACATACCCCTTGTCACAGATAGGTAGCCTTCTGACATGTCAGCTCAGTGTTCTGCAGTACCACAGGCTCATACATACATAACAGGTTACTGAAGTACTATCAGCAGGTTGCTCACAAGCATAGATATTACATTAACTGCAACAGATTCACCTGTCAACACCTGTTGGCCCTGCCATTTCTTTCCCATACACTCAACCCTGATACAGTTGATGAGGGCATGCATTATACTGTGTATGACAGGCTTGTGGTATGTATTCCTGAGTTCACCAGTTGGAACAGGGAGACAAAATTGTATATCCTTTGCATACACATAGTAAGAACTGACATGGGGGAATGTGCATACAGTAACACAAACACAGTTGGCAATAGATAGATTAGTAAATCTACATTTCCACTTTGATGTGCTGTAGTACTACATACACATGACATGCCAGACATAGATTATATGCATGGGACATAACACACTACCTCTTACATCATGTAATGTTCTGAATGCCTTTGTGGATGGTGAGATAACTCACTAAAAATAGCATGTGGAGTCATGCATTTCTCCTACAAGCCTGGACAAGTGATAGTGTAGCAGATGTTGTATCAGCATGATGTTTCAGTCAGGTATGATACCTGATGCTGGCATGTGTGTCACTACACTCACTGTGGCCGATTTGGCAACAATATCACATGCATGGGCATTGTTAAGGGACACAGACCACATATAGGTTGCAAACATTAAACATCTGTACAGAGGACTGGTATGGCCTGCACAATGGTTTAACATGCTGCATGCGAGGCAGATGCCATTATCATGCTACATAAAGTAATGCCATCAGGAGGTGGTAAACAGGCTTGGATGGTACATACATTAAAATGGTTTCAGCCAAACAGGATATGATCTTCACCCAAACATACACAGTTGCCAGTACTGACATTAGGACCTCTACCTATCTAGTTATTACTACTATAGTGTTACACAGTTATCAGACACACTACGGAGCTTACATGTTTCCATCTAGTCCCAAGGTACTTCAAAGGTGAATGACAACAGCAGGCCTCGTAAAGTAGGGTTATGGGAAGTTTACAGGGTGGTACACAACTCAAAATAGTATAACTCACACAGTATAAGATTCTCACACAAACACACACACACACAAACAGTTATCGGTTTTGAGATAAGAACCCCTACTTAGTTATTTCTACTATAGTGTTATCCAATTATCAGACACGCCATTGAAATTACATCATTTCACCTACTCCCAAGGTAATTCTAAGGTGAATGACATCAGGAGGCCTAGTAAAGTATGGTGATGGGAAGTTTACAGGGTGGTACACAACTCAAAACGGTATACCCACACAGTGTATGATTCTCACACAAACACACACACACACACACACACACACAAACAGTTACCGGTTTTGAGATAAGAACCCCGACTTAGTTATTTCTACTATAGTGTTATCCAATTATCAGACACACCATGGAAATTACATCATTTCATCTACTCCCAAGGTAATTCTAAGGTGAATGACATCAGGAGGCCTAGTAAAGTATGGTGATGGGAAGTTTACAGGGTGGTACACAACTCAAAATGGTATACCCACACAGTATATGATTCTCACACAAAAAGTTGTCAGTACTGCGATAAGAAACCCTACTTACCTAGTTATTTGTACTACAGTGCTATGCAGTTATCAGATGTACCACAAAGTTTACATGATTTCACCTACTCCCAAGGTACTTCTAAGGTGAATGACATTAGCAGGCCTAGTAAAGTAGGGTGATGGGAAGTTTACAGGGTGGTACACAACTCAAAATAGTACAACCCACACAGTATATGACTCCCACACACACAAACATACACACACACATACTTGCCAGTATTGAGATTAGAACCCCTGCCTATCTAGTTACTTGTACTATAGTGTTATGCAGTTATCACACATGCTACAGAGCTTACTGGGCTAAGAAGTAGCCAAAGGTGCTGATAACTGCACAGCTAAGGTAAACTATTACAGTTGCCAGAAAATCTACCTTCAGGTTTTCCCTTAGATCTACATTCTTATCAACTCTGGACCAACATGCCCCAACCTGTACCATCAGAACCAAAACAAAAGTAGCTCCCTGGCTAACTAACAATACTAGGCATAAAATCAATCTTAGAAACAAATCTTGGTCTAAATGGCGTACCACTAAAAATCTAACTGATCGCCAAAACTTTAGAGAGCTTAGAAACAGCACTAAAAGAGCTATCCTGACAGACAAAAAAAACTATTACCTTCAGTTACAGCACAACACTAATAAGGAACCTAAAAAATTCTGGACCAGTATTAACAATCTTCTATCTCCAGGTCATTCCATTACACCTAATCCCTGTGACTCTAACCCAGAGAACCCTAAACAAACAGCAAATGACTTCAACTCATTCTTCACGAATACTATCCAAACACTTGCTAGTCATCTATCTCCTGATACCTCTAATCTACTTCCACCTACATCAAATTCACCTCCTACCCTCCACTTACAACCTGTCTCTACCTCCTGTATCACATCACTGCTCCAAAAGTTAAAACCTACCACTCTCTCTGCAGACAAACTGCCTGCAGAATTCCTGCAGGTAGGTGCCAAAGCCTTAGCCTACCCTATTTCCATCCTGATTAATAGATCTATAAAAGAAGGAATCTTCCCCTCTATCTGGAAGATATCTCATATCATCCCACTACATAAAGGGGAAAACTCTAATGATTTCTCTAACTTTCGACCAATAGCTCTCCTCTCACCAATCACAAAAATCATGGAAAAATGTATTCACAAACAAATACTAAATCACCTTCTCAACAACAACCACCTACTTTCTAACTGTCAGCATGGTTTCAGACCCTCACACAGTACCACCACTGCTTTACTCTCCTTCACTAACTCCATTAACATTAACCGCAACAAAAACTATCTATCATCCTCAGTCTTCATCGACCTATCCAAAGCTTTTGATATGGTGAATCATAAACTTTTACTACATATCCTAAAATCTCTGGCTCTTGATCATCTTGCCTTGTCCTGGTTTGCATCTTACCTAGAAAATCGTCAGCAGGCAGTACTTTGGAAAAATTCACTTTCTAATCTTCTACCTATCTCCTTAGGCGTACCTCAAGGCTCTATCCTAGGCCCTCTGCTATTTTCAGTCTTTATTAATGACCTTCAATCTGCTATCCCATATACTACCTGTATACAATATGCAGACGACTCAACTGTAATCTGTACCGCTAACTCTCAAACTGAACTCCAGTCACTTACTCAAAAAGCTTTTAACGCTGTAGAACAATGGTTCTCTTACCGTTGTCTACTCCTTAACCCCAAGAAAACCAAACTATTATTTTTTTCACCTACTCGTAAATCTACTCCACCTTACTTTACTCTTACGTCCACTGACGGAACACTCATCTCTCCTGACTTGACCACAAAACTATTAGGAATAACTATTGATAATAACCTCAACTTCGACTCTCACATCAATAACACCATAAAATTAGTTAATAAAACAATAGGATCCCTTTACAGAATCAAACCTTTCCTAACACCTATAGCAAGGTCCACCATTGCTAGATCTCACCTAATCTCCACTCTTCTCTATGCTTCCCCAATTTACACAAATCTTTCCAAAAACAACATGAAGAAACTAGAAACATCCTATCATAACATAGCTCGATTCACTGCTGGATCTCCTTTTCGAACTCATCACTGCTTGAACCTAAAAGAACTAGGCTGGATGGAACTTCCTAACCAACTTGTACTTCAACAGATCTTAATTGCTTATAAGATTCTATATCAGCCAACCAACACACCAATACTTTCTAGCCTTATTTCTCCATACAACAACCTGAAACAACTACGTTCTTCTAATAAACTTCTGATTAATATTACCAGACCTAACAATAATGCAGGTGCCAGTTTATTCTCCAACTCTGTTGGAAAAACATGGAATAAACTACCCTCTGATATCACTTCTTTAACCTCTTTCCAACTTTTCAAATACCAACTAAAAATTTATCTCAATAAACACTGGCTTTGCTCCTGCACTAATCCAGACTAATGCTAACTCTTTTCTCTACCATTACCCTTGTTAACAAAAAAAAAACAAAAAAAAAAAAAAAAAAAAAAAAAAATTACAAATGTATTTTTTATCTGTTTTACTTGCTATATTTCTCATGTAACCTTTTATGCCTTTTTGTGAAAGTGTACAACTAATGGAGCTTTTCTCCCCGGGCCTCTGCTGAAAATGGACATATATCCAGTTGGACTAGCCCAGTCAACAAATGTAAAATAAATAAATAAATAAAACAAATCTTTCTAGTTTATCTCTCCTGCACTTCAAATAGCCCAATAGCTTTGCACTTCAACAGGTTTTTGTATCAATTGTTCTAGCACACCTAAGTTGTTTCTCATGGAATTAGCTCCAGTACTTAGTAGTTATGCCCAACCCTCCGAGCATGATTAAAGTGCAGTTCTCTGTGCTTTTGCCCATTAACCTGGTGCACATAGGCATTCTGAGACACTGTTGCAACTGCCTCATGTACACAGACAGCCCTCTCCTCTAAACTCCCAACACTCAGACTTGTGTGAGATACTCCTATATCACAGAATTGGAAGATATGTAATCTCCAGCGAAGACTGGACTAGCTGGTCAAGAGGAGAAGAGTCAACACCTGCACCACACCACATGGAACAGAACACTCACTATCACAGCTCTGACATACAAACAAAAAACACACACACACACCTTCACAGAGGCACTCAATAAACATTTACCCAAATAGCAGAGACCACCAAGACACCCACTCGACCACCACAACACAGCACAAACCACAGGACACATATCTCACTTACACAGTGTGCCTCTCAACCTAATTCCCTAAGGCTAACCACCTTGCCTAATACAGTAATCATAGGTGACTCAATAGTGAGTCACATAGATGTCCCACTCACTAGGTTGAACATGGAGAAGGTAACAGTCAGCTATCTATGAGGTGCCAGAATTCAACACATAACACACCCAGTCAGGTCACTCCACAACAACTGCAAGTATCACTTTGTCATTGTCCATGTGTGTGTGTGTGCGTGTGTGTGTGTGTGTGTGTGTGTGTGTGTGTGTGTGTGTGTGTGTATGTGTGTGTGTGTGTGTGTGTGTGTGTGTGAATGACCTGAGATGCACCTCGCTGGACTACATGAAAAGAGACAAAGTGGAGCGCTCAGATTATGTGGGCCAGGCAGGTATGACAGTAGCCCTGAGCAGTACACTACTGTCACCCAGAATTATACCACAGTACAAACAACAAATGATTGACTTCAACAATTAGCTTAAGTGTCTGGTGTCATTCTCAGGGGATCCAGTATATGTCTGCTTGGGATGACATGATAGACAGACTGCAATGGCTTGCCAGAGATGACCTGCATCTGTCACCCCTGGGTTTCCAGGTACTGGCTAAGTTTTTTGCCATCCTTATAGTGTCTTCTTAGGTGGTGTTCCAAATCAAATTACCACTGTAACAACTATACAAATATGCAATCTGAGGGTCATGCTGCTCAACACTAGACATCTAAATCTCAAGATGCAACCACTCAAAACACTTCTCAAAATGGAGAACATTGACATTTGTGCTGTAACGGAGACATGGTTTACAGCAGCAGACAGCTCCCCTGCACTGAAAGGCTATAACATATTCCACACCTGTCATCCCCAAAACATGGACCACAACTCCAAAGGTGGTGGTGTCTCTAAATTAATAAAGGATATGCACAACTGCAGACTAGTATCCCAACATAATGAATCTGAGATACTTTAGGTACAACTGACATTGGGTAATAGTGCAATACAGGTCATAGCCTGTTATAGGTCCCCATCAATGTCCTTAGACTCTCAGTCCACATTCCTCAACACCCTGGAATCTATCAAGGTCCAACCCAATACTCTCATAGTAGGAGACTTCAACTACCCCTCCATGAACTGGGAAAGATACTCAAGCACCAATACACTGGCCCAATGCTTCCTGGAATTCATCAATTCCAATGCCCTGGACGAGCTCATTCTGACACACAGTAGAGGAAGCAACATCCTTGACCTGTGGGACCATTGTTGGCAACAGTAGTCAAGCCTTACCTGGTCAGATCCAACAATCACCATGGAAATCCACATCTCACCCACACCTCCCGCAAAGGTAACTACCTTGAAAAATTTCTCCAAAGCTGACTTTGGTCTCCTGAAAACAGAGGTGGATAACTTCACAGCACCCATGCCAATGGAAAATACCTGCATGACTGCCAAATCATACACAAATGCACTGTACAAACATGTACATCAATGCATGGAAATAGCCATACCCAACAGAACCATGCCAGTCTCCTCCAAACACTGGAGGCCAGTCTGGTGGTCTACTGCCATTAATAACCTGTACAACTGAAGGAAGAAACTATTGCAGAAAAAGCTGGAGTCCCAAGAGTGGTAAAATTGCCTTATTAGCCTCAACATCAACTCATGAAATCATCTAAAGCTAGCTATGATGGAAGAATTGCACCAGACGCTGACAACAATCACAAAGCCTTTGATAGTTATATCAAGAACCTCAATGGCAATACCCAGAAGTGCTCTGACTTAATGCACAATGCTACCTCCTATACTAAGCCAACAGATATTGCCACCATTCTTGCCAGTACATTTAGTGCCAGCTTTACCCTTCTCTCCATCCCCAGGGGAACAATCAGAATGCCAGAAGAATGCCAGGCACCCAGGATTACTGCTGCCCAGGTTATGCTTCTATTGTCCATGGGCAAGATTATAGCTTCCATGGGACCCAAAATTATCGCTGGCTGTGTTCTAAATGAACTACAAAGATACATGATACCACATCTGTGTGCCCTGTTCAGTCAAAGCCTCACCTCAGGCTTTGTCTCTGTCAAATGGTGCACTGCTACAGTCATCCCTCTCCATAAAGGTATAGCAACTACAGACCATGGGAATTATTAGACAAGTAGCCTGATGAGTCTGATAGGTGCAGCTATGGAGCACATCATCAGGGACCTGATCGCAAAACATATAGGTAATCTCCTAACTCTGGACCCCACACAGTTTGGCTTTGTGAAAGGGAGATCATGCTTGCTCAACCTGGTTGACTTCTTTGAGTCAGTCACCAGGGAGGGCTGTGTATGATAGTAAGGCACTGCATACAGCCTGCATTAATCTGTCCAAGGCTCTTGATACCATTCCTCAGTCAGGAATTATTGATGAACCCACCAACTAGGCATCAACCACTATAGAACTAGGGGGTTGCAAATTGGCTCACAGATAAAACACAGTGTGAAAGTAGTGAGCTTCAATTAAACCTTGCCAACCAGTCATGTGTGGAGTCCCACAGGAATCACTCCTGGGTACTCTCCTGTTCAGCATCTACTTCTCAGGAGTCCAGGCCAAAACAAAGGAACTCTGGCTGACCAAGTTCACAAACCACTGCAAGCTGGGAGCAATCATTAACTCCACAAGTGATGCAAACATCCTACTGAAAGGCCTCACTGAGACCACTGACTGGTGTGGAAACCATGGCCTGCAGCTTAACACCACAAAATGTGTCATCAACCTCTTTCGTAAAAACTCAGTTCCCACTAAGTACCACATTGATGGGAGCTCACTGAACACTGTAGGCATTATAAGAGATCTGGAGACACAGGTTGACAGCAACCTCTCCTTTAACCACCACATTGCCACTGTGGTCAGGAAATCCTTCTATGTGGCACATCTCATTACCAAGGGTTTTGCATCCAGGAAGAAAGAGATCATTGTCTCTATGTACTCTTCCCTCATTAGACCAGACATCAAGTATAATGGCCCATTTGGCATGTACCTCACTAGACACCTGTAACAGCTGGAGAGGCCACAGAAGTCTGTCACAAAGAGGATCCTAGACATTAAACACATGTCCTACACAGACAGACTCAAAAGTCTCAAGCTATTCTCTGTCTCATATCACCTACATAGAGGCAATCACTGCTTGACTTGCAAAGCCATGTCTGACGCAGTTCTTTTAGAAATGCTACATCTAAAAAGATCCTAATACCTCTGCACCACACACTGCAGGGATGTTGACCTCATTACCACAATCAACACAACATGCTGGAGGGACAGGTTCCTCACCCAGAGACTGCACATGTCCTGGAATAAACTTCCTATATATACCAAGAAAAGCACCTAGATGACCCTGTTTCAGAGAGATCTTGATGATTGGATGGTTAATAGAAAGTTCCCAGGATCACTCCAGTGGCTCTACTTGATGGAGGCAGTGGGAACTAACGCCAGGTGGCACTATGGCAGGGCACTTTTATGGGATATATAACACCATAAAATGAGAACAAATAGTATTAATACCACAAATGAGAAGGACAGCAGACTTCTGTAGAAAAAATGTAATCAATCTTAGCGCCTCGGCTAACCAGCCTTCAAGAGATAAAACATTACATCCAAACTTTATATATAAAACACAAAAACCACCAAGGTGTTTTTGTATTTTATATATACTCAAATCTGGATGTAATGTTTTATCTCTTGAAGGCTGGTTAGCTGAGGTGCTAAGATCGATTAAAGTTTTTCTACAGAGGTCTGCTGTCCTTCTTGTTAATGATATTAACACTTTTATGGGCTAGGCTTGTAATGGCTCCAGGGCTATTAGCCTAGTACACACCTATGAACCTATAAGAGGAGTGACATCAGCATAACTGATAAAGTAGGCCAGTGGGTTTAAAAATTATCAAAATACTTCTTCCAACACACACACACACACACACACACACACACACACACACACACACACACACACACACACACACACACACACACACACACACACACACATTTTCCAGATCTGAGAGTAGAACCCCTGCCTATCTAGTTATTTGTACTATAGTGTTACACATTATCACACATGCTACAGAGTTTACTGAGCTGACAATTGGCCAAAGGTGTTGATAAGAGGGATGAGATCAGCAGGACTGATAAAGTAGGCCAGTTGATGGTAAACTTATCAAATTACGTCTTCCTGCAAACATACACATGTATACAACCACACACACATTTGCCAGATATGAATACAAACCACCTACCTATCTAGTTTTTGCTACTATAGTTGTATGCAGTTATCACACATGCTACAGAGCTTACTGGGCTGACAACTGCCCAAAGTTGCTGATAAGGGGTATGACATCAGCAGGAATGATAAAGTAAGGCAGTGGGTGGGAGACATATCAAAAACATACACACACACTCATTTGCCAGATCTGAGATTAGAACTCTTGTCTAGCTAGTGATTTGTACTACAGTGTTACACAGTTATCACACATGCTACGGAGCTTATGGGTCTACATCATATGAACAAATCGCACAAATTGCGAATGCTCATAATATCGAACGTACCGGACCTTGAAGTGCTTTTTCTGAGATTGCGGTAAAGTGAAGAATGGGTTATTTGCCCTTTCTTCACTGTTGTGTGATCTCAGAGTTGGAATATATATTTAGCGGGGGTGTGGAGGTACAGCCCCCCACAATAGGAAGTTCAAGGTCTGGTACATTCAATATTATGAGCGTTCACAATTTGTGCAATTCGCTCATATGATACAGACCTGGAGCTTACTGGGCTGACAACTGGCCAAAGGTGCTGATAAGGGGAATGATATCAGCAGAACTGATAAAGTGGGGCACTGGGAAGTGTTGTGGGTGTGAATGGCCTAAAACTGTTTCACCTACAAACAAACAAACACAGACTCCCTCACTCTTGCATACACAACTATCACACACACTCAGTTGACAATATTGAGATTAGAACCCCTACCTATCTTTTATTTGCAGTATAGTGTTATGCAGTTATCACACATGCTACAGAGGTTATAAGGATGATGGGTGTCTAATGGTAAAGATGCCTGGTGTGAAAGCCATGGCCTCAAGCTCAATGCCAAAAAGTGCACTGTCATCCCTTTTCGTAAAAACTCTGTACCCATGAACTGCCACATAGGCGGTAGTCTACTTAACACCGAAAGTGTGATAAGAGACCTTGGGACACAGGTGGACAGTAGTCTCTCCTTTGATAATCACATTGCCACAGTAGTCAGGAAATCCTTCTATGTGGCATACCTCATCACAAAAGGTTTCTCATCCAGGAAATAAGAGGTCATTGTTCTCTCCTCATCACTCATTAGACCCATTATAGAATACAGTGCCCCCTTTTGGTATGTACCTCACAAGACATCTACAATAACTGGAAAGACCACAGAAATACCTCACAAAGAGGATTACTGGCCTCAAACAGATGCCCTATGCAGACCATCTAAAAAAACTCCAGCTGTACTCTGTCACATATCGCCTACTCAGAGGTGATCTTTGCCTAACATACAAAGCTATGTCAAACCCAGAGCTGTTGAACATGCTCCACTTAAAGAAATCGCAGTACTTCCGAGCTGCATGCTCTAGGGACCCAAACCTTATCACCATAATAAACAGAACATGCTGGAGGGATAGATTCCTGTCCCAGAGACTTCTCATACTCTGGAACAGACTACCTATCTATATCAAACAAAGCTCCTCATTAGCACTCGTCAAGCAAAATCTTGATGACTGGATGGGAGATAGGAAATTCACCCCAGGGATCACTTCTGTGGCTCTGCTCCAGAGGGGCACATGAAAATAATTTTCTTGGGTGGCGAAAGTCCGGGTATCTTTTTGGCTAGGCTTATAAAGGCCCTAGGGCCAATAGCCTAGTACCTACTTATGAACCTATGAACCTTTGAAAGCAGCAGATCTTGTGAAGTAGGGCAATGTGAAGTGTACTGAGTGGGAAGAGTCTCCAAATACTTTGATCTACAAACACAAACACACACACAGGCAGGTTATGTGATATTATAAACCCAACCTCAGTACTGTTACACAAAGGAGCTCACCTTTTATGCGGGCATGTGCAACTGTTTACAACTGGTATGCCACTCTCCATAGCAGGGCATCACTTTATGACATTCAGGGTATCCGTGTGTGTGTGACTCACTCTATGTCCCCCTGTGTCTCTCTCTGTATCACTGTTTGTCTCTCAGTTCCCCACATCTATGTGTGTATGCTTCACATATGTCGTTATCTGTTGTCCATACATATATGTGTGTGTGTGTATCTCACACAACAGATGCAGATACAGTGGCTATAAAAAGCTTACAAACCCCTGTTAAAATGCCAGGTTTTTGTGATATAAAAAATTAGACCACAATAAATCATTTCAAAACTTTTCCCACCTTTAATGTGACCTATAGCCTGTACAAATCAATTGAAAAACAAACAAATCTGTTAAGGGAAACAAATAAAAAATAAAAAAATAAAAAATATACAATTAGCTGGTTGCATAAGTGTGCACACCCTTAAACTAATAATTTATGTGTGCACACCCTTAAACTAATACTTTGTTGAAGCACCTTTTTATTTAATTACAGCATTCAGTCTTCTTGGATGCACACCTGCCATCAATTAAAGTGACTCTGATTAACCCCAAATAAAGTTCAGCTGTCCTAGTAGGATTTTCTTCACATTTACTCTTTTGCTTGCTACAGTAAAACCATGGTTCAGAGACAGCTTGCAAACCATCAAAGGGATCTCATTGTTGAAAGGTATTAGTCAGGAGAAGGGTACAAAAAAATTTCCACAGCATTGGATATACCATAGAACACAGTGAAGACAGTCATCAAAAGTGGAGAAAATATGGGACAACAGTGGCGTTGCAAAAAACTGGATGTCCCTCCAAAATTGATGAAAAGACAAGATGAAAACTGGTCAGGGAGGCTGCCAAGAGACCTACAGCAACACTGAGGGAGCTGTAGGAATTTCTAGCAAGTACTGTTTGTGTACTACATTTGACAACAATCTCTCGTATTCTCCATATGTCTGGACTATGAGGTAGGGTTGCAAGATGGAAGCCTTTTCTTACACAGAAAAACATACAGGCCCAGCTAAAGTTTTCAAAACAATACATCAAGTTTCCCAAAAGCATGTGAGAAAATGTGTTATGGTCTGATGAGACCAAGGTTGAACTTTGTGGCCACAATTCCAAAAGGTATGTTTGGCACAAAAAACAACACTTCACATCACCAAAATAACACCATCCCCATGGTGAAGCATGGTGATGGCAGTATCATGCTTTGGGGTTGCTTTTCTTCAGCTGGAAATGGGGCTTTAGTCAAGGTGGAGGGAAGTATGAACAGTTCCAAGTACCAGTCACTTTTGGCCCAAAACCTTCAGGCATCTGCTGGAAAGCTGAAGCTGAAGAGAAATTTCACCTTTCAGCAGGACAATGACCCCAAGCGTATATCCAAATCAACAAAAGAATGGCTTCATCAGAAGACAATTAAAGTTTTGGAATGGCCCAGCCAGAGCCCAGACCTAAATCCAATAGAAAATCTGTGGAGCACCTGAGGAGGGCTGTGCACAAGAGATGCCCTCTCAATAAGACAGATTTGGAGCATTTTTGCAAGGAACAGTGGGCAAACATTGCCAAGTCAAGATGTGCCATGCTGATAGACTCCTACCAAAGAAGAATGAATGTTGTAATTAAATCAAAAGGTGCTTCAACAAAGTATTAGTTTAAGGGTGTGCACACTTATGCAACCAGCATATTTTAAGTTTTTTATTTTTTATATTTTTTCTCTAACATATTTGTTTGTTTTTCAATTGAATTGCACAGCTTATAGGTCACATTAAAGGTGGGAAAAGTTTTGAAATTATTTACTGCGGTCTAATTTTTTATATCACAAAAACCTGGCATTTTAACAGGGGTGTGTAAACTTTTTATATCCACTGTATATCACATATGGGCCAACTTCAGCTAGCTGAGGGTAATCCTATCTTATGCATGTGTCTGAGCACAGTTGAGGTGTACATAGCTGTCTCTATGCATGGATATATATACACAATACAGTCATATATTCTGATGTGGGTTCCAACATGTCCTGTGATTTTCTAAGTGTAGGAGCATGTCCAGTGTGACCTGCTATAGTTAGAGTGGGACTCCATTCCAGAGATAAATGTATTATAGTCCATGGTTTTGTGTGCTACATCCATACCTCTCAGGAGTACACAGGACTTTCTCAGGGTACTTGTTTTGTTTAGCAGACATGTTCTGACATATCTGTACTCTGAAACTGCAATGTATTGTGTCATTACCTAGTGCCAGACATCCTCGGATCATCACAGTGCTTTACCAGAGGAATACTAGTTGTATAATGCATAGACCAATATTATGAGGGCAATGTAAATTCTTCCCCAACAAGGCCAGCTATGTCAATTCTTGCCCAACAAGACCATTTGTGAGATGTGGCTACAGCCAGTTTAGTAATGATACACAGCTGTGTAAACAATCCAGCAACATGGTGATATACTGGCTGGGGATCTCCTGCTTGTGTGGTATCTTTCTAACCTGAGATGTCATATCCTTGTGTGGGCATACTTCTAACCTGTGCATTTTTTCATAGGTTGTCCATCTGTTTGGCTAGAGGTTTCATCCATTCTAAGTAAACCTGTGTTTTATGTTAAATTAGTAACATATAATTGAAGTGTGATGTTACAAAATAATACAGACATTACTGTTTCAGAAGACATAACCTTCAGACAATTCCCACTACTGCAAACCCCTCACCCTACCAACTTCCTCAGTATGTAAGGGCAATATTTACAACACATGCCTATCATTCTGCCTTTGTTCCACTTTTATTTATGCCCTTGTCCAGACATCTTGCTGTCAGAGGTTGGGAGTTATGGGTGTGTGTACAGAGTGCACTCAACTGTGCAGGCATGTCCATTATATGTAAAAGCAAATATAAGAAAAAAAGGATTATTGAGAATGATCACTGGCAACAGTACCACAAAGCACTTATATTCACAAAAGCCTTGAAAGCTCTGCTACACATCCTTCAAGATGACACTAATATGTGTAGTATATTCCACATAGCACTGTGACTTTCAGGTATGTCAATGGCAGGGCAGTGGGTGTCACTGACATGCATAACAGTTTGCACTCCAGTTATCTGCACATGGCCCTGTCAAAGGCAGCACTGTACCTAGGACATTACAAGACGGCTGCCAGGAGAACATGCTAGCCAGATCCAGACAGTATTAACCACACATACACATAGCTCAATGACCCCTGCATATTGTGGACAGGGAACATGCTTTCATGTGTATTGGTACAGCCCAACCAACATGTGCTATGCTGCTATTTCCTTGCAAACATACATGTTACTGCATTTGTGTGGGTATATGAGGGGGGTGCACCTGTCAACTGTACACATTTGCACAGACTGTGCTGATATTTGTTTTAGGCCACCCCATTCCCTTGCATGCATGCAGCATTACAATAGATTTGCTAGCAGAACATACTGATCCATTCATTTATTGTTAAGAAGACAGACTTACCTTGTGCTTGCAGCAGTTGTGAGGACAGTGCTTGAAGGCTGCCTATGTTGGATGCACACAGTACACTGCCTAGGCATGGTAAGTTACAGACAATGTGAAGTGTGTGTCATCCAGTTTACTGTGTGTGTGAGTCAGAGAAAGGTGTCAGTCCCTGGGATCCCTACAGTGTCAGTGTATGTGTTATGCATTGCCTCGTTGTCAAGATGTGAGCATACTGTGCACAACTCTGTCTGCCAACAGGAGCAGGCTAAGGGGCCTCCTCCTCTGAGTACCTCTGTGATGTGGGGACCTTGACAATGGTGGTGGGCTATGTGGCCCTTCCCTGTGCTGTTCTTGCTGCAGCTGTTTCACCGGGTGGTGCTTTGATGTGGATATGCATGCAGTCTATGTCACCCAGTGCCTCCAGGTATTCTGCTACATGGTGGAAGAGATGCATATTGCTGGTCCTCTCCTCATGGGTGTTGGGAAAGTAAATGTGCTCACCGGTATGTGGTAGCATGGCATCTAGGCACTGGTGGAGTACCCTGGATGCAGATGCCTGTGAGACCCCCATAATGTCCCCACTAGGTCTTTGGAAAGTACCTATAGCTAGAATTCTTAAGGCTACACATACCTTGGTATCCACTTGGATGGGTTCCCCTTTGTTGGCTCTGGGTCTGAGTTGAGGCCAGCACAGCTCGGTGATTTGCTGAAGTATGTCTCAGTCCACCCTGTAGTGCTCTACTATCTCCAGATCATGTAGTCCCTGGTAGGTTACCCTGGGTCTGAACACTCTTCTCCTCCTCCTTGGTTTGTGGCAGTTGTCAGTATTATCCTCCTTTCTGCCATCAGCCTCTAGCACATACTGATGGATCAAAGCAATGGCAGTTCCTAACATTTTTCCAGTAAAATCTCCCATGCATGTGTACAACCATAGTGCAGAGTTTGTGAGAAAAAACAGACTGTAAGGTGTTTCCATAGTTTATACTGTTGTGCTGCAAATGCTGCCTGTATGATTGGCTGTCTATGATGCATTCCACCAGTCAGCTATGTTATTTGTACATTTGCTTTAATTCTGCTATTTTTCCTTTTTTTCTTTTTCCCCTTCCCATTTCCTCCCCTTTTAAATCCCGATGTGCGTCACTCAAACCCGGTGCCCAAATGGAAATAGTCCTGCTATTTCTGTTTTTTTTTTTTTTTTTTTTAGAATGGGTGCGCACCATGCAAACCCATTTAGCTTATGTAAACAGTAAGAACTGGTCCTCCCCTGGGCACAAACATGCTCCTCAGTTCATGGAATAAGAAAATACAGCCTCAGATACACCCCCCCCCCTGCTTAGCTGTGCTTAGCTAAGCTTATCTCTGCACCTTAGGGCTCCAGTGTGCTTAAAACATGCCTTACACACCCCCTTTTCATGTCTGTTACTCTTCCTAGTCACACCATCATGCTCGAGCACCTACATGGTTAGGTGCAGTTTGGGACTTAGAAGATTTTTGTGATTCAGTAAATTTCCCCTCATTGGCATACCCCCTGCCTTAGTCCATAGCTACTGCACTTACACAGAGCCTTTCCCCTTGACAACCACTGTTTTATGGTATTGTTTTCCTTCTGCATACCATAGACTATAATGGCAAAATGCAGCTTTCCCTTAAAGTTAAGTTTTCACCTTTTTTTTTTTTTTTTTTTTTTTTTTTTTATTTTCCATCCAATCCCGTTTGCACGCCTCTGCTCTATGCTTAAATGGCCGAGATCGGCAGAAAAAAAATAAGTTTGATTTTTATAAAAAATAAACTTTTCCATGCCAATGGCCATATATTTGGCCACTGGCATGCCTAACCACTGTAATACATCTTTTTTGAGAACTGTCATACCTCCGTTTTGTTATTGGCAGAAATGTATTCGGTTAGTAACCGAATGCATTTCTGCAAATAACACTGTTCTTGCACAGATACCTGGCTGCTTGGTGAATCACTAATTCACCTCATTTGCATGGTTTATAACAGCAAATTAGGTAATTAATATTCTGCAGCCGTATCCATGCAGGAACAGTGTAGGCATGCTTATGTACGTCAAATCGGGTGTTTGCTGGATTGCTCGTGGTCATATTTCATGCAGGAACAGCTACACTGTTCCTGCACAGAAATTTCGGCTTGCTGAATCCTGGACCATGTTTTTTATTCCTCATTTCATATTACAATTCCTGTTTGAATTATATTAACTTACCTTTAATTTTTCTATAAACTGGCTACAACTTCTATAAATATTAAATCATTATCATATAAGTTGTATCTATTTTTAACCAATGTTTTCATATTATGTTTAATTTGGTATAATTATTTAAACTAGATGTTTTGTATTATTTTCAAAGATTGTAAAATTAGTTTTCTTAAAATGTTGAAAACAAAAATGTGTTTATAATAGTTTGTAGCTTTTCTCCCTGTGTCTCAACTGAAAATGGGCATCTACCCAGTTGGACTTTCTGGGTAATCAAATATTGAATAAATAAATAATAACTTTCTCCCTTTATAGGTTCATTGGTAAGTACTAAGCTAGCTGCCCTTGTGGGCCATTTTAAGCCTAGCCAACTTACCCTTTTGTGCTCGAAATAACCTGTCCCATGTGGTTATAGATTAGCCTTACCTATCCCATGGTCAATGATTATATTACCCCTAATGAAAATAAATTGGATACTACCATAAATAATTTGAGAGGACTCATGCATGGAATAAAGTATTTAGGAGATGCCTCTGTCCATTAGTTGTACAGGGAGCAGTCCTGAGGTATATTTTCATTTTCCACTCCATAAATCAAAGTTGTCCTTGCGTATGGACAGGAATGAGCTTTGCTTTATCTGAATGGAGAGTCTGTTCCATAGCGGCAGTGTCCTCTGCAAGATATACCTGTCCCTTCAAACCATTCTTTTGATGTTGAAAGACAGGTTTGCATCTCCAGACTGAGAATTTATGATGCCATTTGACTTGCTGATGGCCAGTAAATCCATTAGTAATGGGTCAGAGGATGCCTTGCATGCCAAATACAGGTCAATCTTAGCAGTCTGTAGGAGACAGAGTATAGTGACAGGTCTTTGAGTCGGTCCATGTAGGACATGTTGTTTAGGCATTCTATCATTTTAGTAAGGTATTTCCACAATTATTACAGTCGATGCATGCGTCTGGACAGATACACACAACAGGGGCTATTACACTGAATGACTGGCCTAATGGCTGAGTAAATGGTGGGCAATGACATCCCTAAATCTAGACACAATCCTTTTGTTTATAAGCTGAGTGAAATAAAAGGACATTCTTACAACAATGTTGGTCAAAATTGAGGTCACTGTCCACATAAGTTGCCAATTTCTGAACAACTTTGTCAACTCTTAGAGCTGTATTAATGTAGTAATTCTTTGGGGTAGATGACTTCCCAAATGATACAATAATGCATTTTTTTGGCATTTAGTTTCATCCCATGATTTTCCCTTAAAATAAGAGGATGTTGCTTTTAAAGTGGCACTCTCCCCATTATCTACAAATTATAACTCCAAATAAATAAATATTTGTGTATGCTAATTGATATGCTAAAGTAGTCTAGAGTTGCTGAGCCACTGCATTATTTATACATTTGCACAGGCTGAGATTTATCATGCAAAGCTTTTCTTGATTTTCTATCCCTACTTGTTGCATTGGACAGTTTATTGGAGTTTCATGTTTACCTTCAGGTGATGGTTGTTTGAATGAATATGAAATACTTTTAATATTCTTACCCCTTCTCTTACCTAACTATCCTTAACCACTTTTTAACAAGGCGCCTCACCTTTGTAACTGACCTATGTTTTTTTTTATATGCTGCTGTTATTTTTTTCCCAAGATGTGATGTATCTTTATATTGTATTTAGAACTCAACTATCTTCCTTTTTTGCATTAACAATGTTCATATGTCTGTTATGTACCTGGAGCTTTTCTCCCCGGGCCTCCACTGAAAATGGACATGTATCCAGTCGGACTGTCCCGGTTAACAAATGTAAAATAAATAAAATAAATAAAATAAAAATATGCTTAGGGAATGTGATTACAAAAATGATTTTATTTGCAATATAGCATGTAAAATGAAAAATAGAAGGAAATACTGTTATAAATTTATTTTAACATCTAGGAACAATGACATTATTTTCAATACACTTTAATTTAATGATTTTTACAGTAAAGTGGCAATAGTTCCCTCTGTTGATAGTGCTAATATCAAAAATATCAAATATATTTTTATAATAACTGTCAATCATTTTGGGTAATATGAATTGCCTATCTTATTTCTAAATCAGGTCATAGTATAAAATCTGTGCTGGACACCACGGAGTCAAGTGTTTAAAGGATTTCATACCAGCAAATATAATGGGATGTATGTAAGTTATGGATGTTCTTCATGTAATTTTATAATTAACAGTCCCGATGTTTATGTGGTTTCAGCTAATATGGCACTGACATTCACCTGGACATTTTAATTGTATTTCACATGGTGTAGTTTATATAGCACCATAGTTATTCTATGTGTGAGAAAAACCACAAAGAAACTACCTGCCAGAATTTGAGCATGATTTAGTGATTAGAAACAAGAAAAAAGACAACACCTTATAAAATTTCAAGATAGTTCTTTCAAATTTCAAGATGCTTGTTTTTGATGTTTGATCATATTATTATAAACAGAAGAGGAAGAGATTTCCACAGTTTGGTGGTAAAGAAGGAAATGGAATGGCAGCTGAGGCTGCAGATTGATAGATTGCTTGGTCTCATTTAAACTTTTAGTATTAATAATGTTTTAAAGTTAAAACCATTGACTTGACTCATTCCTTACATGTACCCAAAATGGTTTACTTTTTAAGTATATATTTATTAATGTGATATTTTTTAATGTTATATGATTTTATATTGATGTTATTTTACATTTTTGTCACATTTAATGAAGTTTATTGATGTCTGTTTCTTATTGGTAGCTGTTGTTCATGTGATACAATTAATTATTTATAAAATGACTGGTGCCAGAACCATGGCCTTAAGCTCAATGCCAAAAAATGTGTCATCATCCCCCTTGGGAAAAACCGAGTTCCCTTTAATTACCACATTGATGGTAGTCCACTGAACACAGAAGGCATTATAAGAGATCTGGGAACACAGGTTGACAGCAATCTCTCTTTTGACCACCACATTGCCACTGTGGTCAGAAAATACTTCTGTGTAGCACATCTCATTACTAAGGGTTTTGCAACCAGGAAGAAAGAGGTCATTGCCTCCCTCTACTCTTCCCTCATTAGGCCAATCATCGAGTACAATGCACCATTTGGCATGTACCTCACTACACACCTGCAACAACTGGAGAGGCCGCAAAAGTACCTCTCAAAGAGGATCCTAGGCCTTAAACACTTGTCCTATATGGACAGACTAAAAAAACTCTAACTATTCTCTGTCTCATATTGCCTACTTAGAGGTGATCTCTGCTTGATTTACAAAGCCATGTCTGACCCAGCTCTGTTAGAAATGCTACATCTAAAGAAATTCAAATCCCTCCACACCACATGCTCCAGAGACCACAACCTCATTACTACAATCAACAGAAGATGCTGGAGGGACAGGTTCATAACCCAGAGACCGCTCATGCTATGGAACAGACTTCCTATACATGTCAAACAGAGCACCTCACTAGCCCTCTTCAAGAGAAATCTTGATGAGTGGATGGGAAATAGAAAATTCACCCCGGAGTTCACTCCAGTGGCTCTACTCGACAGTTAGACTGGGAACTAAGGTCGGGTGGCACAATTCCAGGGTAATCCTATGGGCTAGGCTTGTAAAGGCTCCATGGCCATTAGCCTAGTACACACCTATGAACATATGAACCTATGAAAAGGTGATGGTTTGATTTTGTTTAATTTCATTTCCAATGAAGTCTGTATTAAATTACATAAAAGCACTCATATTCAGTTATGTTCCTGTTTCATACATTATGCAGTTGACTTATTTATTTTTAAATGAATCTATGTCTTTTTGAACAATGCTTCCTTTCATCACATATTTTATATTTTAATATTTCTATCTAGCTTTGACAATGGTGCAATGGGTAGTACACTCACCGTTGGTGCATAATGCTGTGGGTTCTGTACCCACTCCAAGTAGATTAGTTGCTGATACTGCAGTGCAGCATATGGATGGTGCTGCACTCTTGAGTGTACTATCCCTTGGATGAGGTGTTAAACTGAGACTCCCACTGCTTAAATTGTTCGTAGCTCTGCTGGATTTAAAAGATTCCACTGCACTTAGCAAAAAGAGTAGGGGTCCTATGTTTATACACAAAATATATATTTACAAAATATCTGCATATTTATAAATATACAATTTTCTATTTCCTTCTTTTACTAGTATACATTCATACTTTATTATATCAAGTTTTTATCCTTTTTATACTCCTCACTTCTTTTTCCATAACTACCATGTGATTTTACTCAATATTGCAGCCAAAATCCATTTTCCATTAACCATAATTTCATTTATCCTTTCATTCCATAGAACCCATATAACATAAAACATTTCTTAACTGTGCTTTTAACATATTATTTAATTGTATTCTTACAATACCAGTATTAAATCATATCCATATTTATTTTATCCACTTCTTTTATATATTCAAAACATTTACTTTGCATATCCTTTCCTATAATTTCACTACTCTATTACATTTCAAAAACAAGTTTTAGTTTCCTCTTCCCACAATGTAAACATATTCATTCACTTTTCTTTTTATATGGCATGTTTCCTTTCACTGTTCATTTATCTATTGCCAGTCTCCACAAAAAAAACCTGTTGACATTCTATTTCTTATTAGACAATTTTATTTTCATGGCTTTAATATTTTCCCTCTGCTGGATTTTCCCATGGTTTGACATACTTATATTTCATCATTATATTCTTATAACATCCTTTCTCTTGTTTTCTACTTCATCCATTTTCAGTTTCCACATTAATATTTTTTCTTGATAGCATTTAATTTCTTCATTTTATCCAGCAAAAGTCTTTGATAAATTTTCACACATGACGTAGGCAATCTTACATTTATACAAATGAAAAGCAAACATGACACAATTTAGCTGCAAACAGTATGCATCACAGACATCATTGGAACAACTGTACTTGCAAATATTATACACCACTTATAATCTATCCGGCGATTGCCAGTTAAGCATTATATGGCACATTCAAATCATGCCTCTTAAACTTTGTTCCTTCTCTGCATATATTGTTCCCACAATTCCCATTTAATCCTATGTAGTTATCTCCCTCCCTTTTCTAAAGATCTCAACTCCAGTTGTTTTATCTCTGTTACTATATTCACTACTTCTAGTAAAGTTGATCTAGACTTTGATTTCCATTTTCTACTGATTGCTTTTTTGGCAGCCACCATAATATTACTCAGCAAGGCTTTACTGTGTCTAGGCAATTCTGATTCTGTATCATAACTCAAAAATATCATCTCAAAAGTCAATACAATCTGCTCACCCAACATCTCCAACAGAACAGTCTGCAGGGAATCCCTAAAATCTTTCAGCTCATTACATTCCCAAATAAATATGTTCCCAGCCATTTCTTTCTTGCCTGTCATACCTCCAATACTTGCTGTCCACCTGAGGAAAAATTATTTGGAGTTTACTTGGGCTATAAAAATACCTATGTAAATACTAGGCAAAGATCCTAAATCTTCTAGACGTTTTTGCATATTTGGGAGATATACATATATTCTCCCATTGTCTCTTTGTGAATTGCTTATCCAATCTGTCTTCCCAATCCTTTCTAAGATCCTCTGATTGATTATTATGGTTATCATGCAGTATTTTATGTTTTACTAATTATTCCTTTTTTAATGGCAGCTTCTGTTCTAGAGTCTATTAAAAACTCTACCAGTGTTGGTCTTTCATTCAGGAGCCTCCTATTTCTTCCTATTTGCCTATACTCTGATATCAACTGATAGGGAAGGCAATCTCTAACCTGCAGTCTGAAAAAAATCTTGGCCTCTTCCCATTCTATTACCTGTCCCATTCTAGCTATTTGCCAATACCTTGGTTGTTTTGACAGTTTTCTCCAATAAATTCTAGCCCCCTCTTGCCTATTATCTGTATCCCTGACCACAGTTATCCCTATTGGCAAAATATCTTTTCTCCATTCTCATGCTGGCCTGGTTCTTAGAATACTCCCTGCTGTTTTATGAATATAATACACTGTATGATTTTTGTTGTTCTCCTTAAGAGTCTGTATCCAAAGTCCCAATCTCTCTTTATTTCTTGAGCTTCCTCCCTGTATCAGCATCATTGTTTTCCACTTTGAGTTATAGTTTTCTGCTTGTGCTATGTACCTTAACTGTGTTTGTGCTATGTACCTTAACTATACCTTAACTGTGTTGCTGTAAAATTTATTTATTTATTTATTTATTTATTTATTTGCAGTTGGTTTACCAGGATAGTCCATTGGGCCAAAAGAACCCATTTTCAATGGAGTCCTGGGGAGAAAAGCTCCAGCACAGACAAAACTTAGTTACATACACAAGATTGCTAAATATTATTAGTTTATACAAGTAGTGGAAAAAACATTTAGCTCAGAAAAATTCAAGAAGCATTCAAAACAAACAATAAATGAAGATTAATGTGAAGTACGTGAGCTGAGACAATAAGGTGAATTACATAGCAGAGTTGTATTGGAGAAGGAACACAACATTACATTACAGAGTAATTATTCAGAAGGGAAACATGCTTTGTTAGGTAAAGTTAAGTCTCAAAGTATACAGGAGGTAAGATGCCATATATTTATGAGGGGTGGGAGCAAGAACAATCCCATTGGGACCTGAGATATGAATGAAGAGATTTTTTGAATATGTAGTGATTAGAGGTGGTACGGATGCATGGTGGGAGTGAGTTCCAGAGATGGGAAAGGTTAGAGGATAATAGATGTTTACCTGGGGGATAAGATGGTTTATGGACTTCTAGTAGGTTTTGATTGTTGGACCTTAAGACTCTATTTGGAAGGTGCATTTTGAAGGCAGAAGACAGAGAGGGACAGAGGGAGGGGTTGAGAATGAGCTTATGAGCTAAGGTCAGCTGTATATAGATAAGATGATTAGGTAGTTCGAGCCAATTTAGTTTTTGGAGAGAGGAACAGTGGTGGATGGAGGACCTATGGCTATTAGCGAATTTGGCAATTTTGTTATAGCAGGAGGAAAGCTGGCTTTTTAGAGAGGTCTGAAGATTAGTCAGTAATGGAGCCCCGTAGAGAAGAGAGGGAATGAGAAAGGAGGAAGCGAGAGTGGCTTTGGAGGAACTAGTAAGATACAGATTTTGACGGTAGAGCATACCTAGTTTTTGATGAGTTTTCTTAATATTTAGTTGTAGATGGGAGTTGAACTTAAGTTGATTGTCAATTAGAACACCTAGTAGCTTGGTTTCAGATACCAGTTCCAAGGGTGAGTTGTTTTGGCTGGTAATTGAGAAAGAGTTTATGTCAAAAGAAGTAGATTTGGAGGGGGTAAATACCATTAGTTTTGTTTTGGAGGCATTGAGTGCCAAGTGATTTATTTTCATCCAATGCTCAGTAATTGAGAAAGCTTCCTGAGTAAGTTTTGGAGAAGAGGGGGAGGTGGCAGAGCAGATAATTGTAGAATCGTCTGCATATTGAATGATGTTTGCATGTGGAATGGATTTGTGGAAGTCATTTATAAATATATTAAAGAGGAAGGGACCAAGAATAGATCCTTGGGGAACTCCAGTGGGGGTACTAAGGAAAGAGGAAGTGGCCTTCTTCCATATTACGGCTTGGTGTCTGTTTGATAAATAACTGGAGAACCAATTTATGGAGGAGGGAGAGAGGTTAAGTTCTGACAGTTTGGATAGGAGCAGGCTATGTGAAATAGTGTTGAAGGCCTTGGAGAGGTCTAGTAGTAAGGTGGAAACAATGTGGCCGGAATCGCGTGCTCTATTAACCGTTTCAAGAAAGGACAGGAGGGCTGTCATAGTGCTATGATTTGGCCTGAATCCATGTTGTGTAGGGGTTAAAAGGTTGTTATCTAAGAGATGGGGTAGGAGTTGAAGCTGGATACACTTTTCCAGGAGTTTAGATATAGGGGAGAGGATAGCAATAGGGCGGAAATTATTGACATTGCAATTGTTGCCTCCTTTATGGAGGGGGATGATGAAGGCTTGCTTCCATAGTAGAGGTACTGTGCATTCATGGATGGAGCGGTTGATTAGAATGCTGATGGGATAGGCAATTGCTTCTGTGGCTATACTTAGGAAATAAGAGGGAATGTTGTCAGGAGCGTTGGTACATGGCTTCAGTTTCTGAAGGAGTTTCTTTATGGTGGAAGTGGGGATAGGTTTAAATGAGAATAGAGAAAAGTTGGGAGAGAGAACTTGTGGAAGATATGGGTGAAGAGGGGGTAAGAGTAGTGGAAGAGGTGGAAGATAGACAGTGAGAAGATGAGAATGTGGTGGAAGTGGTTATGACGGGAGGGTTGTTTGCAGGATAGATTGGGGGTGTGTTAGGTAATGAGGTGGGGTGTGTGAAGGAGGATGTAAGTTTGCTAATGGAATCTATGAAAAATGAGTTGAATTATGTAGCTAGATCTTGGTCTGGGATATTTGGGTCTGGGGTTGGGATGTGTGGTTTGCTGGGGTTAAGGAGGGTGGAGATCCCCTTCCAAAATTTTTGCGGGTTAGTTTTATTGTTGTTTTGGAGTGTAAAGAAGTATTTTTGTCTGTCAGATGTTATGAGCTTTTTTACTTTGTTTCGAAGGGTTTTGTAAGCAATATGTTGTTCTGGAGTCTTATTTCTCAGATAGAGTCTCCAGGCTTTGTCTCTAAGGTGCATGGTAGATAGTGTGGTTTTGGTTAACCAGGGGGCAGAGTTTGTTTTTATTCTTTTTGTTCTTATAGGGGCTTGGGAATCAAGTATTTCTAAGAAGGTAAAGTTAAAGTGAGCAACTGCGTCTTCTAAAGGTAGTGTCTTTAGATTGTTCCAATTAACTGCTTTTAGAGAATATATAAAGGTTGATGGGTTAAAATTTTTGTCATTGCGGGTAGTGATGAAATTATGGGTGCGGTAAGAGATGCAAGGGAGACGGCGAGTGAAAGTAGGCAAGTGATCACTAAGAGGGTCGGGAAGAGTACCACTGTCGGAGAAATAGTGGGGATGTGACACTAGAATCCAGTCAAGGATGGTGCCACAAGAGGGGTTTTTTGATGGGTGTGTAATAGTATTGATTAACTGGGAAAACTTAAATAGGTTGATATTAAGAGGGTTGTTTGAAGACTGGATGGAAGCCCAGTTGATATTTACATCCCCTAAGATTATGGTTTCATTGCTGATATTGTTAGAGAGCCAAGAGAGGATGTTTTCAAGTGTGGAAATATTATCCCCTGGGGGAATATAAAGGGATGCTAGACAGATGTATTTGTGCTTGTTAACTTGTAGGAGAGTGAGGAGTACTTCAGCATTATTGAATTTTGGAGTAGGTTTATTATAGGGGGTAACTAGCAAGGAAGAAGAATATAGGAGAGCAACTCCACCACCTTTTTTCTGGGTCCTGTCTTTTCGAATGATTGAATAGTTAGGTGGAGTAATTTCAGAATCTTTTATAGATGGTTTCAACCATGTTTCTGAAATAGATAGTATGTCAGGTTTGTTATGCATGAGCCATGCATGGAGGGTAAGGACTTTGTTAACAATACTTTGTGAGTTTAGAGAAGTAAAATATATTGGCCTGTGTGAGGAGGAAGAGGTGGAGGGGCCAGGGTTGGGATGGATGTCACCAGATAAAAGGCTGGTGATGAGATAAAAGATTGGGTTGAAAAGGTGATTGAGTAGAGTAAAGAAATGTTTAGGATTTGTAGTGATGATCAGAGGGTCATTAGCTACTATGGGGGTAGGGTTTCTCAGTGAGGGGAAAACTTTGAATGAGAAGGTTAGAAGATGTGTTATTGGGTATAGATGGGGAGAAATAGGAGAGTGTAAGGGTGAGAGAGGGGAGTTCAGGTGGTAGGTTGTGTGATAAAGTTGTGAATGGAAGGAAGTAGGAGGTTGGGTAAGGTAATAAAGATATGATAGTTTAAGAGATAGTAATAGTAAAATAGAGATAGATGGGGGATTTAAAGGCATGACTGCAAATTACTTGGTGTTAAGTGTTATGGTTGTCTTATCTGTGTTATATGATTATTGTGTAGTGGATAAAAAGAGTATTACAGTGTTGAGTGAAATAAAAAGCAGTAGAAATAGTGCTAGGGGTGTGAGTTTAGGAATGAAGTGTAGTATTATAGGTTAGCTGTAGGTGTGGTTACAATTGGATGATAGGCTGATATGGGGTGTGTCTAGGGAGTTGTGGGTGATTGGTGTAGGGAGGAAGTGGGAGTGGTAACAAGAGGGATATAGCTAGAGGTGCTAGGGGTGGGTGGGATTTGGGGGCAGGGTAGGGGAGCAGAGTGAGCCCGAAGGGCGAACGGAGCGGGAAGACACCAGGAGAGGATCGAGAGCCAATCAGTCAGTGGAGCATAGGTTTCAGGTGTGAGTAAGTTGTAACAGGGTAGGAAGAGTGCAATATTTAATAGGCAAAGTGGGCAAAATGAATGAATGAGAGAGTGGGGAGTGCAAGTAAAAGCAGAGGAAGCAAGAGAAGAGTGGAGAAGAGTAATGGCAATGGGGAGGGGACGCCTTCAAGTAGGCAGTACAGGATTATACAAGGCCCACTATGTAGGACTTGGGATTGAAAGGGAAGGACTAAGGAAGAGCTGGAAACTCAGATAAAGATAGGAGAGAGAATAGAGAGGGAGAATAAGAAGGGGTTAGGCTGCTGGGTATCCTGGCAGGGAGATAGCTTTACAAAAACTAACAAGCAGGAGTTAAAAGATGTAAAAGCCCTAGTAGCAGCAAATGCACATACTTTCTCAGTTTCCACTGGGAGACTCAGTTCCAATCTCAGAGATGGGGCTTGAGGTAGCAGAGCAGTATGTTCCCTACACAAGAGTGTGGGTAGAGTAGGTAACTTGAGTTGAGAATATGTATTCACCCAGGCGAGGTCCCAAGGGAACAATACAGGGCAAACCCCATTTCTCGGTCACCCACATCCCCCGGAATCTCTTTTAAAGTTTTTTTGTCTATTCCTTCTAGCATGTCGAGGGATCAGTTGCTAGTGTCCTCTCCTGCTCAGCTGGTGAACCTGGGAATATTGAGGCAATGTTACAATTGCCTCATGTACACAGACAACCCTCTCCTCCTCCCACAAAACACAAATACATGCGAGAGATGCAACTATACGGCCAAACGGAGGCTGAGCTCTCTCAACATAGGACTGGCAAGACCAGACAGGAGGAGAAGGTTACCAAACACACTATAGACCCAGTCTCACATAGTACCATCACAACCTCAAATCATACACATAAACACACAAAGACATACTCGGAGGCTCTGATCAAAAATCTACCAAAACAGCAGAGGCCACCAAAGCAGACACCCAAACAACTACCACCTCAGAACACAACACCTGAAACACATAGACCTCACAGTCAGAGTGTCAAACAGTCACAACCCTTAAGGCCAAACACAATGCCAGACACACTAGTCATTGGTGACTCCATAGTCAGACACACTGACGTCCCGCTCACCAGACTGAGTAAGGAGAGGGTTACAGTAAGCTGCCTGTCGGGCGCTAGAATCCGCCACATAACGCAAGCACTCAGGTCTCTCAACAGCAGGTACAAATACGACTCAGTCATTGTCCACGCTGGTGTAAACAACCTGAGACATACCTCCTTGGACTACATGAAAAGAGACATTGAGGAGCTCTCTGATTATGTAGCCCAGGCAGGTATAACCCTGACCTTGAGCAGTATCCTACCTTCACCAAGAATGATGCCACAATACAGAGACAAGATGATCAGCTTTAACAATTGGCTTAAACTCTGGTGTCATTCAAAGGGGATCCAATGTCTGTCTGCCTGGGATGACATGCTGGACAAGCCACGCTGCCAAGGGACGGCTTGCACCTGTCACCCTGGGATTATGGATATTGGCAAAGGCTCTTGCCACCCCATAGTGCCTTTTTAGGCAAGGCTCAAATTCTAAACCTACCACCCTAGAACACAAAAATGGAAAAAACTAAGGGTAATGCTGCTCAATGCCAGAAGTCTCAATCTCAAAATGCACGCACTCGAGGCCCTTCTCAGTATGGAGAACATCGATGTCTGTGCTGTGACAGAAACCTGGTTCAAGGCTCCTGAGAGCACCCCAGCACTATCAGGTTTTACCTCATATCATGCGTTCCGCCCCCAAATCCGGACAATACCAAAAAGGAGGGGTATCCATATTCATCAAGGACACCCACACCTCAAGATTGGTGGCAACGCACGATGCATCGGAGACCATCCAGGTGCAATTAACCATAGGCAAGACTGCTCTGCAAATTGTAGCATGTTACAGGCCACCCTCACAAACTCAGGAACCTCACATGGCTTTCCTGAAAACACTGGAGGGATAAATGTATCTCCAAACATCATCATACTAGGTGACTTCAATTACCCTAATATAGACTGGGAACACTACTCAAGCCCAAACACCCTAGCCCAAAAGTTCCTGGAATTCATAAACTCAAATGCCATGGAACAACTAGTCACCATCCCCACAAGAGGAGAAAACATACTTGATCTCATCATCACGAACATGGGAGCACAATGTTCAACACCGGAAGTATACCCCTCACTGGTGAGATCAGATCACAAACTAATCTCGCTGGAGGTCCTCATCCGACCCCCACCTGAAATAAAAAAGACCACAGTTAAGAACTTCCCGAAAGCCGACTTCACACTTCTAAAGACTAGTGTGGTCTCCTTTAAGGCCCCCGAGGCGGGGGAAAACAGTACCCAAGCCGCTGAATCACTTACAAATGCCTTCTACCAGCACCTACAGGACTGCATGGATAAGGCAATCCCAAGCAAAACAAAGACTCTTTGTACCAAAGGCAAGCGTCCAGTCTGGTGGACCCCAGCCATAAACAAACTCTACAACAAAAGGAGGAAGCTACTATAAGATAGAGCAAAATCCTTAAAAGGTAAGACACCTTTGATCACTACAAGTAAAAACTAAGAGCTCTCATAAAATCATCCAAAGCAAACTTTGAGAGAAAAATAGCTAAAGACTCAAAAGACAATCATAAGGCCTTCTTTAGCTATGTTAGAAACCTGGGAGGAAACTCCCAGATATGCTCAGAACTAGTTCAAAATGATGTGAAGATTACTGATCCTACAGACATTGCCAACATACTGGCTGACAGGTTCAGTGCAAACTTCTCCCCCCCCCAAAAGGAGAGATATCTATACCAAACGATTGAAGCCCCCCAAACATCTCTAACACCCACGTGAGAACTGCTCTCTCCAAAGCAAAAAACACAGCATCCATGGGACCTGATGGTGTCCCCGGCTGTGTGCTCCACGAACTCAACAAGGAATTAAACCCACAGCTAGGACAGCTGTTTAATCATAGTCTCACCTCTGGATACGTACCCAGGGAGTGGCGCACTGCGACAGTGGTCCAACTTCATAAAGGCGGTGCCTCCACCGACCCTGGAAATTACCGGCCCATTAGCTTGACAAGCCTTATCTGCAAAGCCATGGAGAGGATCATAATGGATCTCATAAATAAAGGCATAGGGAATTTGCAGACTTTGGATCCAACCCAGTTTGGCTTTGTCAAAGGCAGATCATGCCTTTTAAACTTGGTTGACTTCTTCGAAACAGTCACCAAAGCCATTGATGAGGGAAAGGCAGTCCATACAGCCTACCTCGATCTGGCAAAAGCCTTCGATACAATACCCCACTCGGGTATCATTGAAAAACTCATCAGCTTAAATGTTAACCCATACATCACAAGATGGGTTGCAAACTGGCTGAGTGACAGAACCCACAGGGTCAGAGTTGCTGGTGCCATGTCAGACTCAAAGCCTGTCACAAGTGGTGTCCCACAGGGCTCAGTCCTGGGCCCACTCTTGTTTGGCATCTACTTTTCCGAAGTACAAGCAAGCACAGGAGGGTTATGGCTGTCAAAGTTTGCAGATGACTGCAAGCTGGGCGCCGTAGTCGAAAACACATCTGACACAGATATCCTTCAGAAGGGTCTCACAGAAACGGATAACTGGTGCCAGAGCCATGGCCTAAAGTTAAATGCCAAAAAATGCATAGTCATACCCTTCGGGAAAAACAAGGTTACCCCTAGCTACCATATAGGTGGCAATCCACTGAGCACAGAAGAAGTTATCAGGGACCTGGGGACCCAGGTTGACAGTAGCCTGTCATTCGACACCCATGTAGCTAAAGTAGTTAGGAAGACCTTCTACATTGCCCACCTTATCATGAAGGGATGCACATCTAGATCAAGATAGGTCATAGTTTCCCTATACTCATCACTCATCAGACCAATGATTGAGTACAATGCCCCATTCGGAATGTATCTGACCCGACACTTGCAGCAGCTGGAGAGGCCACAAAAGTTCCTCACCAAAAGGATAAAGGGTCTCAAAAATCTGTCCTATGCTGCCCCACTGAAAGAACTTCAGCTCTATTCAGTCGCTTACCGCTTGCTCAGAGGTGACCTGTGCCTGACATACAAGGCCATGTCAAACCCAGATTTGATGAATATGCTACACCTCAAAAAATCTAGATCCGTCAGAGCCACAAGGGCGGGAGACTTAAACCTTGACACGGCTATTAATAGGACGTGCTGGAGGGATAGATTCATCACCCAAAGACTCCCTATGCTGTGGAACAAAATCCCGGTATATGTGAGGCAGAGCACCTCGCTGGCCTTGTTCAAGAGAAATCTTGACCAATGGATGGGAGATCGCAGATATACCCCAGGCATTACCTCAGTGTCACTGCTCGACAGAGGCACAGCAAAATAATGGGTATAGTTCCCCATACTAAAGGGGTGGCGTAAGCCACAAAACTATGGGCTAGGCTTGTAAATGCCCTCGGGCAGATAGCCTAGTATAAACCTATGAACCTATGAACCTATGAACATACTATTCAGATTTCAAACCTTAATACTGCCACTTCTACCTTTTAAAACAGAATCTAAGGCATGTTGTAAGGCATCTTCACTATATCCTCTTACATGAAGTCTCGTCTTATCCTCCAGTAAAAAGTCCATCATACAACTCTCCCCTGAAGTATTATGGGCAATACACTTAAATTCCCCCATAGGCAAATAGTTGAACAAATGAGGAGGATGCATGCTAGCTGCATGCAAAAAAAAAATATTTGCAGCAGTAGACTTTCTATGTGGCTTAAACTGAATGTTCTGATCCAAATCCATATAAAATTCAACATCCAAAAATTTAATTTTACATTCCCCTTTTACCATAGAAAAACTAAAATTGTGCTCATTGCAATTTAAATCAGAAAAAAAAATATTTCAAACTCCTGTGGGTAACACTTACACAAAAAAATGAGATCATCAATATATCTCCTGAACAGTAGAACATGTTCTTTATAAAACTTTGTACTGAAAATAATTTTTTTTTTGCAAAGAAACCTATATACAGGATAGCATAACTTGGGGCATAAGCTGCCCCCATTGCCGTTCCTTTGACTTGGAGAAAAATATCACTTTCAAACTTAAAATAATTATGTATCAGGCAAAATTCCAGCAACTTAAACACATATTCAGTTCTAGGGCCCTCACCCATAATGTCACACACAGCCTCCAACCCCCACTACAACTGAATGTTCGTGTATAAAGAATTTACATCCACTACCACCCAGTAATAGTTGTCATGCCAGGACAGTTGTTTAACCTCTTTACATAACTCCTCAGTATTTTCACATGTGCAGGAACCTTTTTCAAAAATTTCTTAAGCACAAAATCCAAAAATAAACCTACATTTTGTAAGTAAGACCCCACTCCAGAGACAATGGGCCTCACTGGAGGATTTAATAAATCCTTATGAACTTTTGGTAATGCATAAAAGGAGGGGTCACAAGGTTGTTCAATATTTTATCATGTCCCCATAAATATGGATATTGTTGGACCAATTCATGTATGGGTACATAATTTACCACTATTGCCTTTGTTTTTAGCTTCATTAATTTTGTATCCCAAGAAGATTTGAAACTGTCTTAAAATGTTCCACAACACTGTAATGTCCCTTTCTGGTTTTGTCATGTATAAATAATATTATCTGCAAATAGAGCCAGCTTTTCCTCACTATCATACCAAGTATATCCTTGAATTTCTGAATCCCTTATTGTCTTCACTGATGGTTCTAAATATAATGCAAATAACAAAGGGGAAAGGGGACAACCATGCCTTGTTCCTCTAATCAAGCAGAAATGATCAGAGAGGACCCCACCCACCTTAATTAGTGCCTCAAATCCCTCATATATTCTTCTAATCAACCTTATAATTGTATCAGGGAAAGCAAATGCTTCCACTGCCTCATCATGAAGTCCCAGTCTACTCTGTCAAATGCTTTCTCTGCATCAAGACCCACTAGGGTTGGGAGGGTGGCCTAATGGTTAAGGTGTTTGCCTTACAAACACAAGGTGCAGGGTTTGAGGCTCACAAGGGATAATTGGCTGGGCTTAAAATGGCTCACAAGGGCAACTAGCCTAGTACTAATCTATTAGTCTATAATAAAAGTGGTATTTTCTTACATTCTGCTTCCCTCTGTATCATTAATGTTTTGTTAATATTGTCAAATGTTTGCCTCCCCTCCACAAACCATACTGATCCATATCTATCAATTTGGCCATCGCTTTTTTCCATTCTTTTAACCATTACAGACATTAACCCTTTACAGTCATGGTTTAGTATTGAAATTGGCCTGTATGAAGCTGGATCTGATCAATCTTTACCCTCTTAAGGCATTACTGTTACTACATCCTTCTTCCAGGATACTGGTTCTTCTCATCCTTTTAAAATACCATTAAACAAAACCTTCCAGATCTTTATCATTTTTTTCCCTCCTAAATTGCAAACTTCCACAGGAATACCATCTATTCCTGTGGACTTTCCTGTAGATAGGTTATACTTAGCCATTTTTAGTTCATCCCTTCCTATCCTATTAGTAATTGATCCTCATCTGCATCTAACCTGGGCATATTTCATTCTTACATAAACATTTCCATTTGTACCTTTTCTTGATTTCCATATTTCAATGCTTTATACAATCTTTCATAAAATTTCTGAACTATTTCTAATACTTATACAGGGACTCTTGTTATCTTCCTTGTTATAGGCTCCCTAAGCTTGATGGCAACCCCTTCCACTTTCTGTTGCCTCAGTTGTTGTGCTAAAAGATTTTGTGCTCTAGAATTATTGTCAAAAAACAGTTGCTTAACAGCAATCTTTCTAATCTTGTGCATATTGTTGAAGTAATCTCTTATATTCTGTTTAGCATTCTGCAGTTGCTCCTTTTCTTGTTCTGAGAGATTCCCCATATTTTGCAATACTTAACATTTGTCAATCCCTCTAAATAATTCTTGTTACTGTTTAACCATATCTCCCTTTCTATTATTTCTCCCCTAATTTTAATCTAGTTTTAAACTCCACTTGAATTTTATCACACTCCCTAGCTATGTTTTCAGAAGAAAATTCTATCTTCTCTAGTAGTTCCTGAAATAACTCCAAAACCCATTCCTTGAATTCCTCTTTTTTCAGCCAATATGTGGGAAAGCACCAGTGTCACAGTTTAATTTCATTGCCTTGCATTTTTTTTAGTTATTATTGACGCATGATCTAAAATAGTTATTAGGTGCATTTTAAGACCTTTAATTAAGTGCACATGTTCCTGTGAGATATACAATCTATCTAGCCTAGCCCAGTTTTTGTATCTCGGTGATTAATATGTAAATTCATTCCAAAATTCTAGTACTGAATTCACATCTTCCATACCAAACATTACCAAAATTTCTTCAAAAATCTACCCCCCTTTGTTATATTTTCCCTTCTAGGTCCCCGCAGACACATCTTCACTGTTGCAAACAAAATTCTAGTCTCCAGCTATAAGTAATATTCCTTGCTGAAAGCTAATTATTTCTCCCAGAATTTTCTTAAGGTCCATTATACCAGTTTTAGGGGGGATATAAATGCATGCCAGTGTAATCCCCCTCCCTAGCCAGTAGTTCCTTACTATGTGACTTCCATTGTTATCTTTTTTTTCCCTCTTCTATTACTATTGGAGATCTTCTTGCAATTAATATATGTACTCCTGTTTTCCTTTGCCCCAAGTATTCTGCTGAATAGCCATCCTGAAAACCTTTCTTTATCAAATTCACACGTTCAGTTCTTCCCAGTGTGTCTCCTGTAGCATAGCTATTTGCACTCTACATTTTTAATATAATTCACTACTCTTTCTTTTTTATGTTTATCTGTAAGACCATTCATATTGAAAGACATTAGAGAAAGCATAATTTTCTTATATAGTTATTATTACCAATTTATATATAACTGCTTTTTTTGTTAAATTTCTAGCTCTAACTTTTATAGTAATGTCTTTTGGCTTTTCCCAGTTATGGGGTTGCCACAGCAGAACTCCAGTCCAAAAATGATTGGCAGTAGATTTTTATGGTGCTAAGTTGCCAGCCCAATGACCAACCTTCAAAGAAGGCCCACCCATTCACGTTCGCACCTACCTGCATGTCTTTAACATCACTTAACCACGGGGAGGACATGCAGACTCCACACAGAAGGAGGTCCAGCTGAGAACCGATTGGGAGAACCTCTTGCTGTGAGGAGACAACATTAACCACTGCACCACCCTGCTGCACTGGTTCCAACTTTTATGTTACATGTATATACTGTTGGCAGGTTGGCCTTTTATACAGTTGTTTTTGTCATATCCACTTGTGCCTATGCCACATCTTACATAACTTTTTGTTTTTTGAAAGCACCCCAACAGAATAAACACTCCCACCCAAAAAAAATCCCTCCTAAAACCAATTAATGTAATAATAACACACAAAACTATGTACATCTTCTAATATTGAAGATTTTGCTTCCTAATAAGAACATAAGTTCTAAGTTAATAGTTACACAGACAGACCAAAGTTAACCAAAAAGAAAGGGTGGTCATGCTAAAATGCATGGTACAGCCTGTGCTACTAGTAAGTGCTATTTGATTTTGTATGTCTTTATAGCTTTCCCAGTTGAAAAAAAAACATTTGAATGTTTTCTGTAAGCACTTTCTCCAAGCCATTGCTCTTTATCAAAATGCCTTCTAGTGACATGCAAACCAGACACAAAACTGCTAAGGGTACCATGTTTATCAGAAAAAAGCCTTACAATATTCAATATTCTTTTTCATTTACATGCTTTGCAATAACCTTGTTACTGGATAATGCCTAGGGTTTTAACCCAGTCACAAGCATGGGAAAAAGCACAGTGATTTGTCTTTTGTCATACTCTCTTAATGAGACCCTTCCTCTCTCTCCCATCTCCTCCCCTCCCTCTTCTTTTTTTCATTGCAGTGTCTACATTTCTTAAAACTGAACAAAGAAAAAGAAAGAAGGGTGAAAAAAGCACCTGTTTATATTAATATCCTCATGCATTTTGAACTGAGAAAACTTTACTTCGGGTCTAATTGGTTTTGCATTAGCTTAGAAGCTGTCACACCTAGAAAAACCCTGATTGTTTTCAGAGAAAATTATGTCCTAGCCAATTACTCTTTTCTTTTTTTTTCTTTTCCCTCAGCCATTACCGTTCCACCAGACTGTCGCCAGTTTCTCTTTATCAGATTGTCTTCATGGAGACTTGAAAGCCAGCTACAGAAATGCTACCTAGTATACTTACATGCAACTGCCAGAAAAAAAAGCCTTGTATTATTCAATATTATTTTTCATTTACTTGCTCTCTCTCTCTCTTAAAACAAAGGTCCTTAATCAGTCATTTCCCCATGCAAGAATGAAAAAAGCACATTAATTTGAACTTTGTCATGCCTCTTTAACCAGGCTCCCTTTGTGTTTTTGATCATTGCAATGCCTGTATTTCTCAAAACTGTACAAGAAGAAAAAGAGAAGAGGGGAGAAAAAGAAAAACAACACATTTACAATCCCCATTACACTTAAAAATAGCATGCAAAGAAAGCCATGCACCACAAATACAGTACTATTAAGTGCTGTCTTTACTTACAGTTAGCATTCTCCACTCTCGTCCCCTACCCAAAGCATTTTTCCAAACATTAATGATATGAAGTAGGGCATATACTTTAGAGTCCCCCACACATCAAACACACTTTGAAAAAGTTCAATATTTCCAGATTTT
This sequence comes from Protopterus annectens, assembly GCF_019279795.1. Lineage (NCBI taxonomy): Eukaryota > Metazoa > Chordata > Ceratodontiformes > Protopteridae > Protopterus > Protopterus annectens. The sequence continues at coordinate 1,586,356,960 of NC_056741.1, forward strand.
CTGGTTCTGTCACGTCACAAATATAATCATTGCATTGTAATCCCACATTATGTTACTGATTTTATTACTGCTCTTCTCCATCACCCAAATCCTGTCTCTGCTTCATTTCCAACATACCCTCAATTCTTCTAGCCAGCTCTCATGCTCCCTTCCTTCTCTCCAACATTTTCCATTGAAATACTAGAAAAGGTTTCACAGGTACAGTCTCTCTGTGGTCTTTATTACCAGAAAAGCAAGAAACAGAATCTCCTATGTTTCACAGCTTAGTTCTTGTTGGACAAACTTTTGTATTTCCTCCTTAGCATGTATTTCATCAAAAAATGATTTTCAGGGATAAATACATTGAAGACAGTTGGATACAGCAGTTTGAATCTCATACCTGCATCTCAACATTTTCTGTATAGTGAAATTAATTTACTTTACTTTTTCTTGGTGTACAATGAGTAATCATTCTCCACAAACACTCTGCTATCTCCCACTTTTAGTATTTTGTCCTTCTTCCACAGTTATGCTAGAATCAACTCCTTCTGCTGGTAGAATTGCATCCTTATTATTATAGGTCTAGGTTGCTTTCTTATGACAAGGTTTGGAGCATACACACAATGTGCAGTTCAACTAACAGTTCCTTCTGTGGAATACCTGTCCAGTTGCTTATTTGTGTGTTCATAAAATAATGCAGTCTGTTCCTTCCAGCTTCTCAGGTATAGTTGAAAATCTCAGTTTTTCCCTACATGCTCTATCCTCTAATTCTATTATTTTTTTTAAACATCTTTTCCTGAGCAGTCTCATATTCTGCCAGTTTTTTTCTTCAATTTCATTAACTATAAGTGGGATTGGGAGGAAAAGTAGGAAGGCTAGGAATATAGTTTTTTTTATAGTCAGTACTGGTACATGTACATAACCAGTGGGAAGAACAGGTGCTGTTTCAGTGAAGTCTTAAAGCATTCAAGGTTGCTAGTAGACCTAATTGAAGGAGGGAGAGCATTCCATAGTTTTGCTATAGTATATGGGTAATGCATTTGACCAGCAAAAAGATTAGGATTTGCTACATTAAGGAGCATCACATTAACTGATTGCAGAGGTCTATTTGGGTGATACACGGTAAACAGAGAGGTGACAGCAGGACAGAGATGAGATGGCACTTCTGATTTTTGCAGCTTTTTCATCTCATCTGAATATCTGTTTAAAGCTAATTCCATTTGTTCCAACCTTTTGTTGTTTGTGTTGATATACTATACCAGTTTTTTTGTTTATTGTAACCAGGTGTATATGCAGTTGTCTTATACTTTCCTGTAGGTTATTAGAAATCATGTCTAAAAGCTGCATTACTTTTTGCTGAACAGCTGCAGAACTTTCCCCTGGCAGTGTTTCTTCCTCACTTTTTGTAGCTGATTTTTTCCAGGTCTTCTGTATTTCTTTATTTCTGACATCCAGGCAGTGTACGTACTAGCCAGTTACTGAGATTTACCCATCAACACAAGTCTACTGGCCTTCTCTGCTGAGTTTCTTTTTTCACACTGGGAGAGCTAGAATCAAGCTGTTGCTCAGTGCACAGCCATCTTGGAAGTCCATTTAATTTCTTCATTTATATATTCTTTTTCTCGTTTGCTTTTTTTTTGCCATACACCCAATTTTATCATGCTTACATTTAAACATTTTACAATCTTTCATATTGTTCATTTATCCATTTTAATGTTTTGTATAAATTCAGTGAAGCAGCATATACCATTGTGCTAATTAAACCTAAACCTCTTTATTGCATAAAAAATCATCTTTTTACTGGATTCAGTCTAGAACCTTAAAAGAATGAAAATGATATGCAACAATTATTTTTCAAATATTGTTGGCAACATAAATATACTTACTAAATATGTCATTTTCCATTAATACTAAATATATCAAATAAACTTTTTTCCTGAATGTTAACCTATAAGTTTTCCAGAAAAAAAAATCTTTCATCTCTTCTATTATTTTTCCCATTGAATTCTACTTTCATTCTTATTCCCAAACTTCATACCTAACACACACATCACATTCACTGTAAAACATATTCTCCCATTTCAGCAATATTGCCTAATCTTTAACAAGACTCATTTAGACAAAACATTACTTCTTTTATTCAACTCTTATTTTTTACTATATTATCATCTGCATAGGTTAACAAAACTGTAAATCTTAACTCTTCAGGCATTATGTACCCATCCTCCTTCATTTTACAATTTATTTCACATGCAATCACAATCCTAACTATAGTAAATCGTATACAACTCATTCAACATCCCTATCTAACCCCCTTCCTCATATTAACTCTTTACTTAACCAACCATTTACTAGAATTTGTACTCTACTATTGCTATAGGTGGACATACATAATTTCCTTTTTTTAATTTATATTTTATTCTTTCATTATTGTCCATAAAATTTAATGTCCTATTGTAGCAAAGGTCTTAAGATCTCCTATCATACGTTTAGCTTCCTTTTTATATTTATAATATCATCCACAATCTCTCTCAGTATCATTAATAATTCTTGGCATCCCTTCCCCCTCATTCATATATATATATATATATATATATATATATATATATATATGGGTGTAGGACATTTCACTGAATGCACATTTCACTGAAAGTCAAGTTAGTGTGCACTTTTCACTGAAAGCTCAATTCACTGAAACACATTTCACTGAAAATTATATACGGCCCTTCCCCCACTGTAGTGTGACCCTGGAGTTAGTATATATAGTAAGGGGAGGTGGGGAGCGAAGACCCCACATATTTTAAATATTTTGAGCTATATACATTGTATACTTACAATTCTAATATATTACTCTTTTCCAAACATAATATATACTTAAAATATGTGGGGGGGTCTATGCACCCCACAACCCCCCCCCCTTATTATATATACTAACTCCAGGGATGCACTACAGAGGGGAAATGGCCATATATAACTTTCAGTGAAATGTGTTTAATGTGAATTGAGTTTCAGTGAATTGTGCTTTCAGTGATTTGTGTTCAGTCATTTGAGTTTCAGTGAAATGTGCATCCAGTGAAGTGTCCTAGACCCATATATATATATATATATATATATATATATATATATATATATATATATATATATATATATATACATATACATAGGAATCTATGTTTTAAATTATCTATATTCTTGCTGCTTTTACTTCCCATATTGTTTTCAATTTTTTTTCATTAAAAATTATTGTACATATTCTACTGCAACAGGCATAATTTGTTTCTGAGTTCTTTCTATTCAGTGTTTACATTTTTCACTTCTTTCAGTACACTACTATCTTCCTTTAATAATCTGCTTATATATGCTAATACTACTCTTTTTCCTTGCAAGAAAATATATTTGCTTGAATAATGCCTCCTTGTTTTCTCTTGATTTCTTCTGCATAATTATTTTTCTTTATCAAAATTAAACTTTATATCATTATGTTCTATGCCATCCAATGCAAATTTATATATCTCCAGTACTTTTTTGTCTACTTTTCTGACATCATAATGCCAGTATAAGAAATATATATTTTTTATATTTTATCTTAAAAGTTATCCACCATTCAGACCAATTTTTATAAAATGCTGGCATAGCAACATGATCTTTTCATAACTGTATTATTAATTTATTTCATTCTTCATCCCATGTTTTTTCATTTAACATTTGTATTCCTTTGCTTATTTTTATACCTTTCTTGTTTCAATTACCTCTCCTTCTCCTATAGTTAATCCTTGTGATGCTAAAAAGAATCTCTTTTAGTTCTGTAAATGCCTCTTCTATAAGTCCATGAATTTTTATAAAAAGTATTAATTTGCTAAATGTTATAACTTCTAATATTTTTTACATCGTTGTCTTTTTTTAAAAATGCCACTTAAATTCCAATTGAAACCTCATGGCACTATAATATTCATATTTATCACTACATAGTCTAGACTCTTATGAAATAAACTTTCCCCTTCTTTACAGGTAGCACAAGCATACAATCCTATAATTTTATATAATTGTTCTTTACATTTCAAATCCACAATAGTCAGTCTTCTCATTCTTACTATAGATATATGTAATATTTTATTGTATTTTAGAAAAATACACCTATTCCAGAGCACCAATCATTTCCAAATTCCAAATTATCCACCTATAATTACCTGTTTGTAATCCTTCTTTACCTGCTACAAATCTAGCATGTTGTTATATAATTGCATCTATATCACATTTATTGCACCATCCCCAAACCCCTTCCCCTCTATGTTCTTAATGCTATTTACATTTACAGAAAACACTCTAAAATGATTACCTTCCCTTTTGCTTGACTTTCTATAAATTATAATTTTATTTTATTTCTGAACCATTTCCTTTCTTTTTTCTTTTATATTTATCAATTTAAAAATTTTCTTCATGTCTTTTGCCTGTTTACCAAAAGAATTCTTCTTTTTACTGCTTCCCAATTTATATCTTCCTCATAACTTATTTCAGAACTGTCTTGTATTTCCTCCTTTTATTTTTTTTTTGTCTTCTTTATCTAATGTATCTTCCATTTCCACATGTCCTTCCTTTGTCTTCTTTCTTCTCTTTTTCTTCACATTCCTTATTATTAGTTTGTTTTATAATGCATCCATAAATGCCCAATTGTGTTACATTTATAACATTTCAGCTCACATTTTCTTACATCATGACCCAGTTAACCAGTAATATAACATTTAATTTTATCACAGTTACTTCTCAGATGTCCTTCTTTTCCACAGAGAAAAAAAGTTTTTGTCTGCCACCAGTATCTTACCACACCCTTATTTCCTTCAACATTTATTATACTTAGAATATGTATAATTTTGTCCTAGTCTGTCTTTAGCTCAATATTACAATCCCATTCATCAGTCCATAAACCCCAATAAACCTTTGCAATGTCCAATACTTCTTTACATAAACATTTTAAATATCCTTTCAAAGCCTCTCTTTCTACTTCTCTTCAAATGTACATTAATCTTTTTTTTCCTTCTCCTTTAAATACTTTATTACATATGAATTCCAAGGATTGCAGTTCTTCTTCTTTTAATATTCCTCAAGAAAAAATTTAATTGTATAAACAGTCTCAAATATAATATCACAAAAAGTCTCTTTATTTAAAGAATACATTATCTTACCTCTTGGGCTTTTGCAGCCAAAGGAAACATTATGTTTCCCCAAACGTAATATCTATCTTCTTCTTTTTCTTCTTTATTTTGTATCCTCACCGCATACTTCTGCTTTGCATTCTATTCTGCTTTTTTCTTTTCTGCTACTTCAAGTGCATCTTCTTTCCCTTTTTCTGTATAAGATTCCATTGCCTTCTCACCATCATCCTTCAGATGACTCAGCTTATTTGTTCTATATTTTATCAATAATATCTCCCCAGGAAGCATCTCCTTCATTTTCAAGCTTGCTCTGGATCACCATCTCCTTTAACTCATTACATCTGAATGATACCTCCAGGTACATCTGCAATTACCTCCTACTGGCACCTCTAGGCATCAAATATTGCTTGTTTATATTTGTATCAATAATTCCAAAACCATGCTATGTACAAATGTTTTTAAATATTTAATCTTAAAGCTTACATAATGGCATACTCAACTGCATTAATATTTGACCTCTATCTAGTGCAGGTAAAGAGATATTAACTGTAGTTTTATTATATTAATTTCTATTGATAAAATGTTCTCATTTTTCTAAATATCTTAACAACCTAGTAACACAGATAGAACAACCTAGCCTCATATGAACGTTCCAGTTAGATGAAAAAAATGCAGTTGAAAGTATGTGTGTAACTTGAGTGGTTGCTGAGATATTGTAAGTTGTTTACAAAATATTACAAACATTATAGTTACTTTGTTTTCTGTGACTTATAAAATTTGGTTTATGACCTAGAACCTAATGAATACTACCACTATAAAAATTGTTTATGCTGAAGAGTTTGCCATTTATACTTCTTTCATAACCCCTATGGTTCCAGATATATTAACATTTGTTTGAAATGTAAGGACATAATTTGATTCTGTCAAAAGGCTTAGGCTCTCCCCATTGGAAGTTACAGTACAAACTTCCTGATCTCCATTGGAGTGAATGAGTTCAAAATCATCCAACAACCCTCTAAACTGAAGGGTTGTAATAACACAAATTTCACTTGTCAATTCTTCTTTTTCAGCTTCAGCAAATAAACTTTGATGAAAAACAACTTCTGAATCTTACACAATTTTGTTACTACTTTCAGCACTGACATTTACCTCCATGCCTTCTACCATCTTTCCCTCATTCCATATCATCCTCCAAGCCAGGATGTGTGCATTTACTCACAGTCTCCAAAGCTACGAGTAGGAAAAGTTCCACTATGCCATTGTCAAATTTCCACTAGTTGTATAGCTACCATCTTAGGTCTCCCCTGAAAAGGTGCTACTAGCCTAGTAGGACTAACCTGTTCAATAACAGATAAATAAAATAAATAGCAGTTGTCAGTTCCAACTACATTATGCAGGTCAGGGAATTTAGTAAAGCTGTTAAGGATAACATGCTTTTCTACATTTACTGCCTACAGGCATTTTAATATTACCTTATTTTGTGTGTTTTGAATTAACAAAATCTCTGCCTTTGTGTATTAATGTTAATGTATTTGATGCACCCTGGTATGATTACTGTCAGTTTTCGGTTTACAGGTCATAAAGGTGGGCTAATAAATAACATTCCCCGGGATTTATTAAACTCCGTGCATAGTGCTATTCCTGCATGGAGTGGTTTGTGTCCATGTAGAACAGCAGCTCATCTTGCATATGCATGAAGGCATGCTGCTGTTTAACCTACATGGACACGGACCATGAAAGAGTGCAGGGGGCATGTCTGAGTAGTGCACAGACACTAAGCATGCCCCCTGCACTCAGAAAGTGCAATACAGCACTTTCTAAATTGAACTGGCATAATATTGGAGCTTTGCCAGTATTTCAGTGTCTGTGGACCCGTGGTAGTGGTGCTGTGGTAGCGTTGTCGCCTCCCAGCAAGACGTTGTTGCGTTCGATTCTCAGCTAGATCGTCTTCTGTGTGGAAGCATGCGTGAATGGGCGTGCCTTCGTTGAAGGTTGTGCATCAGGGCTGGTAACTCGGCACGTAAAAATCCACTACCAAACATTAGCAGACCGGAGTTCCGCTGTGACGACCCCTAAGTGGGATAAGCCGAAAGACCAAGCAACAACAACATTTCAGTGTCTGTGCACACTGAAATGAGAAAATGATCATTTCAGTGTCTGCAGACACTGAAAACAAAATGGCAATAAGAAAGCAATTCAGGGGGTGTGTTACAGGTTCTGTGACTACCCCTGCATTACTAAAGTGCCATATGGCACTTATGCAACCTGATAAAGCAGGAAATGTGTGAAAATGCACACATAAGGGGGAATAAATCCCCCAAAAGTGAAAAAGCACAAGCACAGCCCTGCAAACATAGAAAGTTGATAGAGAACGGGTCATGCAGCAGCATGAACCATGTAAGGGTAGAAGTCTGAAAGCAAATGTATGGCAACATTCCTTCACAGTAGTTCATGTTAACAAAAGCACAAATGATTGGGGGAATAAAATTACATTAGGGACATTTCTGAAAAATTGCCCCACACATTTAGAAAGTTGACAGATAACAGGATATGCAAGAGTCCCTGAAGGATAGAAGCCTGAAAGCCAAATCAATGCCAGTATTTCATGATTTCAGTCCAAGGTAGTTGTCAGAGCACCACAATACACACCCATATAACCTACTAATATCATAATAATATAGATCTTTTTTACCAGTAGCCTAAGGAATGTTTAAGTGTAGCTAAGTGGACGTGCACATTATGGCCATCCGTTTAGCATAGCTTAAACATCCCATAGGGAGCTAAATGCAAATAGAGAGGCAAAATTTCCAGGCTGAGGTAGTGTAGTGGTTAGAGTCATGGCTTTGCATGCAGGTGCTCATGGTCTGAATCCCAACAGAGGCAATTTATTTTACCTATGTGAAAGTAGTGTTAAAATTATTTTAGTAAACCTAAATTATGTAGCAACCTTTTTTGTCAACCAGGGTAGTGTAGCAGTTCCAAAAGTGAGATGTCAGTGTAGAAAAGATGTAAAACACCCATATAAGCACAAGTTCCCCATACACAAGAATATAATTTAATGAAAGCACATAGGGAGATTTATGGAAGGTAAACATTAAATTATAACATGCATATAAATAATATTTTATAATAAAATGTATAAGTATAATATGCTTACACGTGCCGTCACCACTCAGTATTCATCAGACCTTGTTCTGCCCAGCAACAAAATAGTCAGCCCTGCCAAGTCTTGAACCTGGGATGTTGTCCTCTACAATCATATCAAAATACCACCATGCCATCTGATCTGTGGACAGCTGCACTGCTTTAACAAACATATCATGCATTCTGGTCATTTAACATTAATGGGAAAATAAAAACAGTCCCAACTGTCAAACCCATGATCCTAAACACTATAGTCAGAGGAATGTACCACTACACCATCAGAGCTAAAGGCAATGCAGTTGTTTTTGCAAACATATCCTGCAATAGAGGCATACACCATTAGGGAGAAAGCTTTGTAGAACCAGTCATGTGTTGTATCTAGACACACACACACACACACACACACACACACATACACACACACACGACGCACACGCACACACACACACACACATATATATATATATATATATATATATATGATGAAACATGTATATGAAAAAGTAGAGTCATAATGTAATATAGCTATACACATATAAAACTAAAGGAAGGAAAAAGATATATATATATATATATATATATATATATATATATATATATATATATATATATATATATAAACATGTAGTGCAGTTATACCTTAGAACTATCCTTCTCAACCTGTTAGTGCAAGAAACCTGGACAAAGCTGGACAAAGGCTGTAAAAGGGAGGAGGGAAATGGGCCACATATAGGGACATTTTCAAATATTGCTGTTAGAAATGAAAACATTTGCTACACCAACAGGGTGCATTTCAGCAGACAAATACTGAAGGATATGAAGATGCAAACTGAAATGCTATGCCATTATTTGCTGAGACATAAATCCTTGGATAATCACAGTGATTTACCAGACAAATACAAATAAATTGTGGAACTGAACAAAAGTATGGGCTAAACATTTGGACATTCTGTTAAAATCCTGGCAGTGGAGAGGTATGCTCAGAACCCCTTAGTGCAATGAATCTGGACCAAGCCTGACAAAGTGAGGGGGGGGGCAAAGACATGAAAATAGGGATATATCCAAAATACATCAGTAGATAAGCTGAGAAAGTTGATTTAGTAACACTGTATGTCCTAACATATATCGACTGAAATATTACAATTCCAAGGCTCAATTGCTTCCCATTAGTTACCTCAATTCCTTCATCATCCCACTGATGTGTCAGAAATACACATAATTTATGGGGACCAAACCAAAGATATTAGCCAGATACCTGGACATCCTACAAATATGTGGACATAACACAGCATTTACCTGTTGAGGCTACACACTCAAGTGCGCTAGCCTGTGTTACATATTTATTGCACTTTCCTGCTGTTTGTTGCAAAAAAAAAAAAAAAAATGTATCCTTGTTTCCCATCTTTCCTGACCTAGAGTAGTCCAAATACAGGCTTTGCTGTATTCTGGACTTTTGGAAAGTTCCTGTGTTGCCCATTTCCTTTCTTGGATAAAGGCAGGCTTTTTTGTTCACCAGTGGCAGTGGGAAGCTTAGAGCAGCCTATCTATTTCTGGAGGAGTGTTCCCAGCACAAGAATCTGGTAGTCTGTTGGCCGTTTTGTACCAATTTCTAGCTCTTTCAAGTCCCCCTGTATAAAACCCGCTTTGGCGTAGTTTTTGCGCTTGTTACTACTCAGCCAAGCTCCTTGTGGTCCTGTAGAGTGGTGCTAGCAGCAGAGAGGCTAAAAGAGCGACTGCTAACCTGATAAAAGTGTTTTTTTTTTTCCTGCTGCTACCTGGGTAACTGTCAGATCTAGCTAAACTGCAAGTATATCTGCTTTATAACTGTTTAAAGTTGTTTTTGCATCTGCACTTTTAAAGTTTGCCCTGTTTGTTGCATTTACCTGTTGAGGCCTGTGTTACATATTTATTGCACTTTCCTGCTGTTTGTTGCAAAAAAAAAAAAATAAATATCCTTCTGGATATCTTCTGGAGTATTTCTCCCCGGGCCTCCGCTGAAAACAGGATCTGTGGAACCTAGTCGGACTTTCCCAGTCAACAAATGTTAAATAAAAAAAAAAAAATAAAATCCTTGTTTCCCGTCTTTCCTGACCTAGAGTAGTCCAAATACAGGCTTTGCTGTATTCTGGACTTTTGAAAAGTTCCTGTGTTGCCCATTTCCTTTCTTGGATAAAGGGAGGCTTCTTTGTTCACCAGCGGCAATGGGGAGCTTAGAGCAGCCTATCTATCCCTGGAGGAGTGTTCCCAGCACAAGAATCTGGTAGTCTACCGGCCGTTTTGGGCCAATTTCTAGCTCTTTCAGGTCTCCCTGTATAAAACCCACTTTGGCGCGTTTTTTGCGCTTGTTACTACTCAGCCAAGCTCCTTGTGGTCCTGCAGAGTGGTGCTAGCAGCAGAGAGGCTAAAAGAGTGACTGCTAACCTGATAAAAGTGTTTTTTCCTGCTACTACCTGGGCGACTGTCCGATCTAGCTAAACTGCAAGTATTTCTGCTTCTTGAACTGTTTTAAACTGTTTAAAATTGTTTTTGCACCTGCACTTTTAAAGTTTGCCCTGTTTGTTGCATTTACCTGTTGAGGCTACACACTCAAGTGCACTAGCCTGTGTTACATATTTATTGCACTTTCCTGCTATTTATTGCAAAAAAGAAAAAAAAATTATCCTTGTTTCCCATCTTTCCTGACCTAGAGTAGTCCAAATACAGGCTTTGCTGTATTCTGGACTTTTGGAAAGTTTCTGTGTTGCCCATTTCCTTTCTTGGATAAAGGGAGGCTTCTTTGTTCACCAGTGGTAGTGGGGAGCTTGGAGCAGCCTATCTATCCCTGGAGGAGTGTTCCCAGCACAAGAATCTGGTAGTCTATTGGCCTTTTTGGGCCAATTTCTAGCTCTTTCAAGTCCCCCTGTATAAAACCTGATTTTGCGCATAGTGCAGCATCATTGGGTTTAAACCATTCTCGGCTCCACAAAGTCTGCTTGATCTAGTTCTCATAATAAACACCCTATTCCCACTCTAAAGCCTGGCACTTGCTCACTAAAGCAATTATATAAGTCAGCACTAAAAAATTTAAAGCACTACACCCTCACAAACTCCCCTTAAGTGCTTTGTTCCCCATTGGCCTTTTTTTTCAATTATAAAGGAATTCCCAATACTATTCTAGCATGTCTAAAGGTCAGTTGTCAATCTCCTCTCCGGTCCAGCTGGTGAATCTGGGAATCTTGAGGCAATGTTATAACTGCTTCATGTACACAGACAATCCTCTCCTCCTCCCAACAAATTCCAACACATGTGAGAGATGCAACCATATAGCCAAACTAGAGGATAAGCTCTCTCAACTCAGTACTGGCATAACCAGTCAGGAGGAGAAGGAAACCACAGTCACTACAATTCCAGTCTCACAAAGACCTACCATGACAGCAAACCAAACACATAAACACACAAAAACATACTCGGAGGCTCTAAATAAAAATCTGCCTAAGCAGCAGAGACCTCCAAAGCAGACACCCAAGCAACCACTACCCCAAAACAAAACACGTGCAACACATAGCTCACAAAGCCAGTGTGCCAAACAGTCACAGCCCTTAAGGCTAAACAACACACCTGATACACTTGTAATAGGTGACTCTATCGTCAGGCACACTGACGTCCCGCTCACCAGGCTGAACAAGGAGAAGGTCACGATGAGCTGCCTGTCGGGCGCTAGGATCCGCCACATAACACAAGCACTCAGGTCACTCCAAGGTAAGTACAAATATGACTCAGTCATCATCCATGCTGGTGTGAATAACCTGAGATGTACCTCCCTAGACTACATGAAAAGAGACATAGAGGAGCTCTCTGAGCATGTAGCCCAGGCCGGTATGACCCTGACCTTAAGTAGCATCTTACCCTCACCAAGAATGATGCCACAATATGAAGACAAGATGATCAATTTCAACAACTGGCTTAAGTATTGGTGTCATTCAAAGGGGATCCAATGCCTGTCTGCCTGGGATGACATGCTCGACAAGCCACGATGCTTCACTAGGGATGGCTTGCACCTGTCACCCCTGGGCTTTTGGATATTGGTAAAGGCTCTTGCCACCACCATAGTGCCTTTTTTAGGGAAGGCTCAAAAGACAAACCCACCTCCATAGGTATCACAAGGGATAAGAAACTAAGAGTAATGCTACTCAACCCCAGAAGTCTAAACCTCAAGATGCACACACTCAAAACTCTCCTTAGCATGGAGAACATCGATATCTGTGCAGTAACAGAAACCTGGTTCAAGGCTCCCGAGAGCACCCCAGCACTACCAGGTTATACCTCATACCATGTTTTTCGGCCCCAAAATTTGGACCGAACCACAAAAGGAGGGGGAGTATCAATATTCGTCAAAGATACCCACACCTTCAGGTTGGTGGCACAGCATGAAGCATCAGAGACTATCCATGTGCAACTAACAGTGGGTAAAACTGCCTTTCAGTTTATAGCCTGCTACAAACCACCCTCCCAAACCCAGGAACCCCACTCGGCCTTCCTGAGAACACTGGAAAATATGAAGGTCTCTCCAAACACCATTATATTGGGCGACTTCAACTACCCTAACATAGATGGGAGCATTACTCTAGCTCCAACACCCTAGCCCAAAGGTTCCTAGAATTTATAAACTCAAATGCTATGGAACAACTTTTTGCCACTCCCACAAGAGGGGAAAACATACTGGACCTGATCAACACCAACATGGGGACTCAATTCTCCAGACCAGAAGTGTATCCCTCACTGGTAAGATCAGACCATAAACTAATCTCACTAGATATTCACATCCCGACCCCAGCCCCTGCCCAGAAAACCACAGTGAAAAACTTCTCTAAAGCAAATTTCACACTCCTCAAAACCGAGGTGAAATCCTTCAAAGCCCCCAGGCCTGTGGAAAATACGGCCCAAACCGCAGAATCCTTTATAAACGCATTCTATGAACACCTTCAGGAATGCATGGATCATGCAATCCCAAATAAAACCAAGACCCAATCCTCCAAGGTTAGGCGTCTTTTCTGGTGGACCCCAGCCATAAACAAACTATACAATAGAAGGAGGAAGCTACTACATGATAGAGCAAAATCCCAAAAAGGGAAGGCATCTCTGATCAGTATTAGCAAAAAACTATGGGCACTCGTAAAATCGTCTAAGGCCAGCTTTGAGAGAAAAATTGCACAGGACACTAAGGATAATCACAAGGCTTTCTTTAGTTATGTTTGGAACCTGGGTGGGAATTCCCAGATATGCTCAGAATTAGTCCAAAATGACAAAAAATACACTGAACCCACAGACATTGCCAACATCCTAGCTGACAGGTCCAGCGCAAACTTCTCCCCCCTTTCCCCACCAAAAGGGCAAATATCTATCCCAGCAGAGTGCTGCCCCCCTGACATCTCAGATGCTCAGGTAAGAGCTGCCCTCTCCAAAGCAAAAACCACAGCATCAATGGGACCAGACGGTGTCCCGAGCTGCATCCTACATGAACTCCAAGAAGAACTAAACCCAAACATAAAACATAAAACTACTGTTTAATCTCAGCCTTACTACAGGATATGTACCCAAAGAGTGGTGTACAGCAACAGTGATCCCTCTCCACAAAGGTGGTGCCTCAACGGATCCTGGAAACTATCGCCCCATAAGCCTGACTAGCTTGGTCTGCAAAACTATGGAAAGGATCATCATGGACCTCATAAATAAAGATATTGGGGACCGTCAGACACTGGATCCTACCCAGTTCGGCTTTGTTAAGGGCAGATCCTGCCTCTTAAACCTGGTCAATTTCTTTGAAAAAGTCACCAAAGCCATTGACGAGGGGAAGGTTGTCCATACTGCCTACTTGGACCTTGCAAACGCCTTCGATACAATACCCCACTCGGGCATTATAGATAAGCTCACCAGCTTAATTATAAACCCCTATGTCATTAGATGGGTTGCAAACTGGCCCAGGGACAGAACCCACATGGTTAGAATTGCTGAAGCCATGTCAGACTCCAAACCAGTTACAAGTGGCGTCCCACAAGGCTCAGTCCTGGGACCTCTCTTGTTCGGTATATATTTCTCGAAGGTACAGGCTAACACGGAAGGACTGTGGCTGACCAAGTTCGCAGATGACTGCAAACTGGGCGCCATAATTGACTTTCCAGCTGACACAAGCATCCTACAAAAGGGCCTCATAGAAACAGACAACTGGTGCCAGAGCCATGGCCTGAAGCTAAATGCCAAAAAGTGTATAGTCATCCCCTTTGGCAAAAACAAAGTGCCCACAAATTACCACATAGGTGGTAATCCATTAAGTACAGAAGAAGTAATTAGGGACCTGGGTACCCAAGTTGATAGCAATCTCTCATTTGACAACCACGTGGCCAAAGTGGTTAGAAAAACATTTTATATAGCCCACCTAATCATGAAGGGATTCACATCTAGATCAGGGGAGGTCATCGTGCCTCTTTACTCATCCTTCATCAGGCCTATAATTGAGTACAATGCCCCTTTTGTGATGTACCTTACCAGACACCTGCAGCAAGACCCCAAAAGTACCTCACCAAGAGGATCAAAGGGCTCAAACAGATGCCATATGCTGCCCGGTTAAAGAAACTCCAGCTCTACTCAGTGGCATACCGCCTGCTCAGAGGCGATCTGTGCCTGATATATGAAGCCATGTCCAACCCGGAATTAATGGACATGTTGCACCTCAAAAAATCCAAATCCCATCGAGCTACGCACTCAAGAGACTTGTACCTCAGCACTGAAATAAATTGGACATGCTGGAGGGACAGATTCATAACCCAGAGGCTCCCTTCACTCTGGAATAAAATCCCAGTCCAGGTTAGGCAGAGTCCCTCATTGACTCTCTTCAAGAGGAATCTTGATGAGTGGATGTGAGATTGTTGGTTTACCCTGGGTATCTCTTCTGTGTCACTGTTAGACAGCGGCAGAGTATACTAACCTCGAAAAAGGGCATAGCAAAATTCATTTAAAATGGGTGGCGAAAGCCAAACACATTCTGGCTAGGCTTATAAATGCCCTAGGGCAGATAGCCTAGTATTAACCTATGAACCTATGAACCTAAGCAGTAGGGAAACTACACTGAGCTACAGAGCAATGTCCAAACTACAGTCCGACTGACATAACACTACCCAAGTCCATCTCTGGGGCTGTACACATGCATTAACAGATATAACAGGCACTACAGGGATGTAACACTACTGGAAATCAGACACTGGTTTGAAAGTGCATACCCCCAAAATACTGCACCACAGTCACAGCGACATACGAGTAAGCAACTGGACTCTGCAGTATAATGACTGTGTGAGCAACACAATCTTGTTTACCACTCACACATTACCCTACATATACTGCCCCAAATCACAGTGTAGTGGGAATTGTGAAGTGTTATGGGACATGGCACAGTCTGCTTGTACAAACATATACAGGTGATAGGGAACCAGAAACTGGAGCAGCATGCACAGTCAGATAGAAAGGGCCCTTGACACTCACATGTACCCCCTCCCTACACAGCCCAAATAGCATGTACAAACTACACTGCTACACAGTCCTGACAGTCTTTTAATAATGGGCAGACATACGCAGACTTCTCAAATGTACAGTTTCCTAGAGAATGTATAGGCACAGGACTCATATCTATGGCCGGTTCCTTGTTACATGTCTGGGGTCTATGAAATCACTGGAAAGGTAGCAGGAATGAATGCAACAAATAATGATACTACATATCTGTGAAATTCTTAGTGCATGACATCTGGACAAAGCCGGACATAATTGGGGACAGAGGCCCAAACACAGGGGTATATTGGACATATTGCTGTGATAAATGAAGACAGTTGCTGGTGTTACCAGCTTTGTTGTAACATAACTTTTTTGAGGGATATGAAGTCAGTAACATCAATGGATGTTAGCATTTACTGACTGAATTCCCCAGAGTATCCCCAGTTGCTGGTGTTACCAGCTTTGTTGTAACATATCTTTTTTGAGGGATATGAAGTCAGTAACACCAATGGATGTTAGCATTTACTAACTGAATTCCCCAGAGTATCCTACCGATCAGCCAAGGACAACAACTGTCTGGGGAACAGACCAAACATATGAGCCACGCAGCTGGACAGGGTATAGGTCTCTGGACAATGTAGAGTTATGATAGCAGTGGTATAACAGAATGGAAATCCCCTGACAGCTATCAAATAAATTTCACCCAACACCTTATGAAGTGCAGTAAGACCAACATGACACTCCCCCACATCACCTCTGAGAAATTACCCATGTATATTCAAATAGAGAATGCATTACATGGATGAAACTATAGTGAAAAGCAGAGAGTGGTACAAAAATGTCCACCCAAAAAATTTTGCAACACAGGCACAGCAACATACCAGTACCCAAAATGAACTCTAGAGTTGAACAACTGTCTGAACAAACATATCATGATTGCCAGTCACATACTACACCAACATATACTGGCCCAATTCAGAGTTTACTGGAAATTCTGAGGTGTTACAGGACATTTCACAGTCAGTCCCTACAAGCATACAGACATGACAGACTGCCAGCAGCTGTAGCAGCATGCAGAGTCAGATAGGTAAAGGATGTATGGCACTCACATCTTCTACACTCCCTACCCAGCCCAACAGACATCTACACACAACAATGCTACATAGTCCTGACAGTCTGTTCACAATGGCCAGACAGACATAACTGTCATATGTACAGATGTCCAGAGATTTACCAGGGTGTGAACCCATAATCCTGGCCACCACTGCATACCATGGCCAAGAGTCTGCCAGGTCAATAACATGATAACTTGAGTGCAGTTGGTAATTAATGATATACCATACTTCTGCACCTTGTAGTGCAAGATATCTGCACAATGCATGATGTACTTGTGGGACAGGGGGCTGGAAAGAGGTGCATATCACACATAATGATGTTATAAACTGAAACAGTAGCTGGTGTTACACATGTTGTCACAACATAGCATCCCTGAAGGATATGATGTCTGGAACACTAATGGATGTCAACAGTTACTGACTACAATCCCCACATTATCCTTACAACCCCACAAAACAGATGTTGTTCAAGGAACAGACCAAGCATAACAGGCAAACATCTGGCCAGTCTGTGGACAACATGCTGGTTGAGAGGTATGGCAGAGGCATATCACTGTCAGATGTCAAGTCACATGGTAAATGGATGTCCGGACTAACCCTGTCAATCTAGCAACCCTCCATGTGTATAACAGCACTAATGACAATCTCTACCCAACTCTGGAGCTTTGTCCCCATGCTGTTGGCCTGTCTCCACATCTCCTGTCCTGTGAGGTATTTCCACTTACTGTCTGTGAATCTGTAGTTCCCACGCCTCCATAATGTCCCCCGCACAGGCAAGGAAAATGGGCAAGGCCCACATGAAGGGTGTCCCATACATTGGAACTAGCAGCAGTGTCCAGGCCCACACCACAATACTATGTGGGCATCTACATAGCTTTATGGCCTCAGCAATACCCGATAGGACAACATCAACCCCCTCAAGGTAGGCTGAACGCCTGTGGTGGACATCAGCAATACACAGCTACCATCGTAGGTGGAAATAATTACAGGATGGGCCAAGAAGGAACATGTGCCTCATTGGAAGCCATGTCACCTTGTTCTGCACAAACAAATAAGGTCACAGGTGATGTACCCTATGGCTTTCTTTGAGTGGAAACTGGAGACATCCATCAAGGCCAATCACTAGGCCTTCCAGACATGTGTCTGCAATTCCAGAGGCAACACACATATCTGCTCTGTAGTGGTGGTCAATAATACCACATACACATATGCCATGGATATAGGCAACCAGATGCAGACAGGTGAAGTATAAACATCACTCCTCTGTCCCCCATAGGTACACATGTGCAAGTACAGCACCTCACCCCTCCACTTGTGATCAGGAAGCAGATCTGTAATGCCCTCTCAAAGGCAACATATAGAGGTCTCCATAGGCCTCATATCATTCCTGGTGTATCCAACATGAACACAGGCACGGGCTGTCGACCCATTCTGCAGTGTAGTCAACCACAACCTGAGCACCGGTGTCATCCCTTCTGCACAGAGAACAGACAGACAGTTGATAGAAAACAGGTTATGCATTAGCATTAATGTTCAGAAGGATACAAGTCTAAAACTGAAATGTATGCCATAATGTCATGACAGCAGTCCTCAATGACATGGCCAAAAACTGCAATACTCTCCATTTAATATAGTATTGTAATATTAATATCCAATAGATGATAAATAAAAATATATAGCTCAAATCACCAAGCCAAGTTAGTGTAGTGGTCAGAGTCCCAGTTTTGCATATAAGTGTACACGGTTTGAGTAATATAACAGGCAATTCAAATCTACATGGTAAAGCAGTGCTAAAAGTGTTATGTTCATATTAAAATATGTGGTAAGTTATTTTTGTCACCTAGAGTAGTGTAGCTAGTGTAAAATGGATGTGTGAGTACTGGTGTTAGTATATATAGTTAGGGGTGGTGTGTGGGGCATAGGCCCCCACATTGGGGGGTGGGGGCATAGCCCCCACTTAATTTGGTTTTCTGTTGTCTGGTTTTGTTTTACATTATTTGGTAAAACCCAACTAGGTGTGGGGCTACACTCCCACACTCCCCTAACTATAAATACCAACACCAGGATCACACTTCAATGGGGAAAAGGATATATAGCTTTGACTTGCCTTAGAGTACTACTTGTCAGTGAAATGAGTTTTAGGTGAAATGAACTTTTGGTGATTTGGTCTCAGTGAAATGGGTGTCAGTGAGATGGTCTTTCATTGAAGTGATATGAATATATATATATATATATATATATATATATATATATATATATATATATTTATCTAGCTCATAACATGTAGTGGAGCCATAATTCAGAACCATACCTACCAACCCCTTACTGCAAGAAATCTGGCCCAAGGCTGTCCAAATGGGGGGACAAAGGGAAAAAAACTAGGGACATATTTCAAATGATGCTCTTATAAATGTAGAATGTTGCCAGAGTGGCAGGGTATGTTTCAGCATACATATTCTAAAGGATGTGAGTTCTGAAACTGAAATGTATGTCATCATTTACTGTCAGAAATTCTCAGATCCTCACAGTGATTTACCAGGGATATGAAAATAATGCATCTGTGGAACAGACCAGAAATATGAGCAATACACCTGGACATACTGCAACAATCCAGACAGTCCTGGCGTAGGCTCAGAACCCCTTAGTGCAATGAACCTGGGCCAAGCCTGACAAAGTGGGGAGAGAAAGCCATGGAAATAGGGGCATATCTGAAATACTGGAGTAGATAGGCTGACACAGGTGCTGCAGTATCACCCTCATGTCTGTCCTTACATATATTGACTGAAATAGCACAAATCCAATGCTCAATTACTTCCACTAGTTAGTGACTGAAATCCTCACATCAGCCCACTGATGTGTCAGAAATACACAACACTTATGGGGGCTAGTCAACACTACATCCTACAAATATCTGGACATAACATCATATTAGGGAAACTACACTCAGCTGCTAAGCAAGTCACCAAGCAATGTCCAAACTACAGTCAGACTGGCACAACACTAATACAAATCTGCTAGGGGAATTACACATCTACTGGCTAATATATCAGGCACTACAGGGATGTCACAGCACTGAAAAACAGACACCAATGAGAAAGTGCATACCCACAACCAATTCAACCACAGTCACAGTGACACACCAGTAAGACAAAGGAACAGTACAGTATAAGGACTGTGTGAACAAAAACATCTCAACAGGTTTGCCACTCACACACTACCTCAACATATACTGGCCCAGTTTACAGTACACTATGATGCCTGACTGTGGTATGGGACATGTCTCAGTCTGCCCCTACAAACATATACAGCTGTTAGACCACCAGAAACAGGAGCAGCATTCACAGACAGATAGAAAAGGAGCCATAGCGCATACATCCACTCTCCTCCCTACACAGGCCAAATAACATTAAAACAATGCACTGCTATGCAATCCTGAATGTCTGTCAATAACTGACAAAAATACATGGACCTCTCAACTGTACAGAGTCCCAAAGAATGTTCAGGCTTTCCCCTCATATATAAGGCCTCTTCCACATAGCATGTCTGGCAGTCTGATAAATCACTGGGATAATGTCAGGAATGTAGGCACTAAATTATCATATATCAAACTTATCAACCTCTTACTGCATGACATCTGGACAAAACCTGAAATAATTGTGGGACAGAGGCCCAAAAACAGGGGCATATTTGAAATATTGCTGTTATAAACTGAGAATGTTGCTGTTGTAACAGGATTAGTTGTAGCATATCTTTTCTGAGGGATATGAGGTTAGAAACACAAATGGATGTTTGCAGTTACTGACTGCAATCTCCAGAGTATGCTACTGATTTTTTAAAGACAGAAAAATGTCAGGAATACACCAAACATAGGACTCCAAATTCTGTCCATTTTGCGGATAGCCCTACAGGTGAGAGTTATGTCCAATACATAACTCTCTCAGATTTAAAATCACCCAGAAACTCCATGTCCACACAAACCCTGTTAGGTTAGCATTAATCCCAATGTATAACAGCAATACATACATTCTGTCCCTATTTCTGTTGGCCTGTCTTCACAGTTTTGGTTGTAAGAGGTATTTCCAAATACCCTCTGTGATGCTGTTGTTCACACACATCCATGAAGTCCTCCTCACTGGCAAGGAATAGGGCCAACACTCACATGACATACTCAATGATAGGAGTGTGTTGCCATGCCATTGGCTATATGAATAACAACACAGCTGTCCTGCATGCAATTATCAAGTGGGGGACACCAATTGGTGCACAGGCCATCAGCTGCTCATGAGCATTACCTACAAAAGGCTAGCTCCTGCCTATGCAAAACAGATGCACACCCTACATCCTTGACAGATATATATATATATATATATATATATATATATATATATATATATATAGAGAGAGAGAGAGAGAGAGAGAAACAGCAAAAGGAAAATAAAAAACAAGCAGGACATAACCACCTACACTTGAATAAAACAAACAGGTATGTCAAACAAGTAAACATGTAATGGACTGCAATAGTGGGTATGTAAGAATGGGAAATAGGAACTGTAGCATATATGTCTCAACAAGACTTGATGTACTGATATATTGCCCATCAGAACTTATGGCCATAACATCTGGGTCTTTCTGCAGTGACATAGATCATAGGTCAGGCCCCTGAGCCACCTCAGGAAAGGATGGCTCGCATTTGACTACTACTGCAGTGTGCATTGAACAATACTGACTGTGGCAATGCTAGGCCAGCTAGTGGGATGTCATACATATACATATCTTACTTGTGAATACAACTCTGATATATTTGGTTGTCTCAGAAATGTGAGAGACCTATACATGGTATTTTCATAGTAAAGTACTGTTGCACATGTGTGTATTGAACTGCATGTGATATACTGAGCACATCCCATTAAATTGTCCAGTGTTATGCACACTGTACCTCATATTTGTAGTCATTTACTCATACAGTTGTGTTATTTCTGGCAAATCACTGGCAGATCTGTGAAGTCTGACGTTACAACATCTCCTTCTTTTTCTTCTGGCTGTTCCTGTTAGGGGTCACCAAAGTGGATCATATGTTGCTATTTCTGCCTGTCATTTGCATCCTGCTCTTTTCACAACAACCACCTGCATGTCCTCTCTCACCACATCCAGGAACCTTATCTGAGGCCTTCCTGTTTTCCTCTTACCTGGCAGCTTCATCCTTTACCATCCTTTTCCCCATATACTGAGCATCCCTCTGCAGCACATGTCCAAACTTATGTATTCTTGCCTCTCTGGCTTTGTCTCAAAACCATCCAACATGGGCTGACCCTGTCATATACATATTGCTAATCCTGTCCACCCTCATCCCAACCAGTGCAACTCATAACATCTGTAACTCTGCCATGTCCAACTGTGACTCCTGCCTTTTTGCCAGTGCCACTGTCCCCAACCTATATAACATAGCTGGTCTCACTACCCTGTTGTAGACCACCCCTTTCACTATTATTGATACTCATCTGTCACAAATCAGTACTGACACTCTTCCCCACTGTCTCCATCCTGCCTGTACTCTCTTCTTCACCTGTCCTCCACAGTTGGCATTACTCTGAAATGCTGATCCCAATTATTCATACTCATTCCACATTGCCAACTCTGCTCCCTGCATCCTTAACATTCCACTACCCTCCCTCTCATTCACATACAGATATTCTGTCTTAGTCCTGCTCCTTCATTCCTCTCCTCTCTAGAGCATACCTCCACCTCTAAAGAGTCTCTATCTGTACCCTACTCTCAGTACAGATCACAATGTCATCTGCAAACATCATAGTCCACGGGGACTCCTGTATGATCTTGTTTGTCAACCTGTCCATCACCATTGCAAATAAGAAAGGGCTTACAGCTGATCCCTGATGTCACCCACCCCCACCCTAAATTCATCTGTCACTCCCGCCGCAGACCTCACCACTGTCACATCACCCTTGTATATATCCTGTACCATTCTTACATATATCTCTGCCACTCATGACGTCCTCATACAATACCACAACTCCCTTCTAGGCACCCTGTCATATGCTTTCTCTACATCCAGAAAGACACAAAGCAACCCCTGATCCTTTCTGTACTACTCCATCAACACTCTGAGAGCAAACATTGCATATGTAGTGCCCTTACCTGTCATGACAGCAAATGGCTGACCACTACTTATCACCACCCTGCTTAACCTAGCTTCCGCTACACTTTCCCATGACTTCATGCTGTGACTAAGTAATATTATCCCACTTTAGTTACTACAACTCTGCACATCAAGCTTCTTCTTAAAATGGTGCACAAACACTTTCTCTCCTCTCCACATGCAACCTCTCACTTTCCAAGATATCATTAAACAATCTGGTGAAAAACAACACTGCCATTTCCACTAAACACATCCATGCTACCACAGATATGTCATGTGAACCACAGTCTTTCCAGTATTCATCTGCTTCATAGCTATCCTTACTTCCTCCTTGGTAAGCCATTGCACTTCCTGATTCACCATAACCATACCATCAAACCCTCTCTCTCATTCTCTTGATTCATCAGCCATTCAAAGTACTCTGTCCATATGCTCAACACACCCTCCTCACATGTGAGTACATTTCCCTTATTATCCTTTATCACTCTTATCTGCTGCACATCTTTACTAGCTCAGTCCCTCTGTCTAGCCAACTAGTACAAGTCCTGCCATCCCTACTTAGTGTCCAACCTGTCATACAAGTCATCATATGCCTCATCCTTAGACTTTGTCACCTCTCTCTTTGCCATGCACCTCATCTCTGTATACTTCTGTCTACTTTCTTCATCTCTCTGACAACCCCACTCCTTCATCCCCAACTTCTTTCACTGTATACTGTCCTATAATTCCTCAGTCCACCACCAGGTGTCCTTGTACTCCTTCCTTCATCCACATATCACACCAAGCGCCTTTCTAGCCATCTCCCTTACTAGCTCTGCTGTACTTACCCAGATATTTGGTAAATCATCACTGCCACCCAGTGCCTGTCTTAACTCTTCCCTGAACGCCACCTTACAATCACCCTTTTCCAGTTCCTACCATCTGACCCTTGGTGCTGCCCTCACACTCCTCCTCTTCTTGATCATCAGTGTCATCTTACAGACCAACAGTCTCTGCTGCCTAACTACACTGTACCCTGTCACCACTTTACAGTCTCCAATCTCCTTCAAACTGGCCCTCCTACATTGGATATATTCCACCTGTGTGCATCTTCTTCCACTCTTGTATGCCACCTTATGCTTCTCCCTCTAGTTATAGTATGTATTCACCACAGCCATGTCCATCCTTTTGGAAAATCCACTACCATCTCACCGTCTGCATTCCTTTGCTTAACACCATACATACCCATCCCTTCCTCATCCCCTCTGCTCCCTTTACCAACATGGCCATTAAAATCTGCTGCAATCACCACTCTCTCACCCTCAGGTACAGTCATCACCATGTCATCCAACTGACTTCACATTTCTCTTTCTCATCTACCGCACAAGCAACTTATGTAGCATATGCATTAACAACATTCATCATTACACCATCCATTTCCAGATTTATAAACATCACTCTATCAGACACTCATGTCATCCTCCAAAAACACCCTTGGCATACTGTTTCATTAGGATAACCCCTACCCACTTTCCCCTCCCATCCACACCCTGATAGCACAATTGTGACCTGGCTCTGATACACATAGCCGTACTCCCCTTCCATCTGGTTTCTTGCACACACAATATATCCACCCTCCTCTGGCCATCATATCAGCTAGCTCTGTCCCTATACCAGTCATACTGTCAACATTAAAATTTCTTACTCTCACTACCACAGTCCTAGCCTTTCTTCTCTCTTCCTGCCATATGAGTGTTAGACATCCTCCAGGATATATCTGTCAATGCAAAGGCTACTGTACTATTGAATGATTCAAGTGTGTTACAGCAATATTAAGATAGTGTTACTAGTTTTGTCCCATTGCCCCCCATGTATGTGTGGCATCCTACAGATGTCCTGCTCTAACGGGTTGAGAGGGATGACTGGGCAGCAACAATGTGGATACAGTGTGCCATACTGACATAGAACAGAAATGTATATCAGGTATTACCTGTGCACATGTCAGTATGAGTAGGTGTATCTGGCCACCTCATACCAACAGACATGGGATACAAAATGTCAGTTAAATAAGATGTACATGTTGTATGCGTGTGTAATCTTAGTTACTGTGCATCCAACAGAGTGACATTTGTACAGCTACTGGTGCTTGCATTGCCCTGACACAGCCATGGGTACTACAATAAGAATGATTATCTGTTTGAAATTGAAGAGGTGTCCAGCTGTGTTATGATTGTGTTCCATGCCTACTACAAACAGCTATATGAAGACCAACTTAGCTGTATGGACTCAGCAATACTTTACTCATAAAACCTGCCTCCACCAAAGTAGAGTAATCTCATTTGCTGGACAGCAGCAATACACAAACCACAGACTTGGCCCCTATATTGGCTGTGCAGGGCAAATTTATAGCTGGCACCAACTTGGCATCAAGTCAGTCTTTGTACGATCAAGCATATAGGTTCACAGGTGGAGTACTGTAAGGCTAACTGTGTGTGTGTGTGTGTGTGTGTGTGTGTGTGTGTGTGTGTGTGTGTGTGTGTGTGTGTGCCTTTTGGCTTTTCCCGGTTAGGGGTCGCCACTTTGGAACTCCGGTCTGCTAATGATTGGTAGTTGATTTTTACGTGCCGAGTTACCAGCCCTGATGTACAGCCTTCAACGAAGGTACGCCCATTCACGCATGTCTCCATGCAGAAGACGATCTAGCTGAGAATCGAACCGGACAGCATCTTACTGTGAGGCGACAATGCTACCGCAACACCACTATGAGTACAAATTGGACACATCTACAAAGGCCATTCACAAGGCCATCTTCATATATGTCTGCAATCTCAAAGGAAACAAACCAACCCACCCTGTAATGGTGGTCAATCAGACTACATACACATACAACATAGCTATAGCCAACCTGCTGCAGATAGATTTAGGGCAAACATCACCCCCTGGTTCATCATCACTTTAGGTGGATATGCACAGCACCCACACCCCTCACCTCATCACTAGTGAGCAGGTACATATTGCTTCCTGAAAGGCAACAAACGTAAGTATCCATTGGACCTGATAACATCCCTGTCCACATCCTACATGAACTCAGGCATGTGCCCCCAGCTCCATTACACACTGTAGTCACATCAAGCCTTGGCACCATCCACACCCCATCTGCATTGAAGATGGCCAATGTCATCCCTCTACATAGACATGAATGAGTAGTAGAGGATTATGAAATTAACTAGCCCTCATTGTAGAGAATATGACGCATCAGGACCAGCTGTGGAATGCAAGGAGATGCAGTGCTGATAGATTACAGGGATATGTTGTGGTTGTGAGTGGTGGCTACTTGTATTCAATGTAGCTGTGCAGGTTCTGTATATTCTATTACCAAATGTGTGAGGCATACCTCTCAACTGTCCCTGATTTTGACTCAAATTTTAGCTTTGTCCCTCTTAATCCCTCCAAAACTAGTGACTTTTGGAGGAAAGGTGGTGAATTACACTTAAAGAATAATGACAATAATTAAGAGTTATAGACTTCATTTACTTCAGTAAATGTGTATTAATTCCTATGCTCAGATTCTGTCAGTGTTTCAAGTTAATAGCACTAATATTTTAAAAGTGTCCCTGATTGCCCCTGATTTTTTCTTGACTTGTCCCTGATTCTGTTGGAATTTGTCCCCAATTGGTTGAGAGGTCTGGTGTGAGGCATTGTGATGTGTTTCCCTTTTTATGTCTTCCAGGTGCAATGTCGCATCAGCAAAGGTCTACTTTCCGCGGCTGAGACAAATATAATCATAGAAGCCATACTACAGAACTATGCTATAATGTCTGGCCAGAGCCAGCAATATCTGCAGGAGAGGACCAGCATGTGGGATGACCTAGTCCACAGGGTAAATGATGTCGGCCTGCATGCATGTACATACAAGCAGTTCCAGCATTGTGCAAATGACCTCATAAGCCATGTCCAGCAAAGGGCTGCTGCAGTGGCCAGGGGCCACACAGCCACAGGTTGGGGCCCAGCTATGCAGCCCCCACTGACACCCACTGAGGATCTCCTTGGCAACATTGAGACACCCATCCCAGTACAGCGTCAAGGTACAGACCCCCAACATGTCACAAGTGGGTGGCACCAAGACAATGGACTAGGAATGTGCAGGTAAGGCCCCAGTGGAGATTACTAGACTAGTGTAGCAGACATACTTGTATTTGTAGACTATCTACATGCATGTGTCAGGTCAGATTGCAGTTATGTATGGGGTTTTCCTAATGCAGAGAAGTGCACATCTATGGTGAAGGACAGCAAACTGTGTAGTATTGGGGGTTGTACTGTAACTGCACAGACATGCTGCATCCATCCTCTACCAATGCCACATGTGAGTCTGCTGGCAATACTTCTCTCCTACAACTACTTAGGTCCATCTGGTTTGCATGTGGGATGGCAGCCTGAAGCTGGTGAGTTTGGAATATGTCTGTTGTGGTTTGCCAATACCTCAGGCATGTGAAGGCCATACAATGTACCATGCACAAAACTACCATGCATAGCCATATTGCTTTATGTGCATGTTCACTTGTGGTGGGGTTAACTGCATTGCATCACAGTGGTCACCACAGGGGATTATCTGAAGAGAATGTATCATCCCTGTAGCATACCTCACAACCTGTCAGTGCAAGACTTCTGGGCAGAGACCAACAAAATGGGGAGACAAATGGCCTAAGGTAGGGACATGTGGGAAACATTACTCTCATACAGTAGATATAAACAGTGTACACACCCCTGTTAAGATGCCAGGTCTTCGTGATATATATATACAACTTGAGAACAAAATATGTCAGTCCACACCTTTTCCAACCTGTAATGTGACCTATGACATGAACAATTCATTTGTAAAACCAGTCAGTCTGTTTGGCACCAAATATGGAGTATACAAACCTTACAATAATCTGGATGCATATGTATGCACACCCTTCAAATAATATTTTATTGCAGCAGCTTGTGATTTACTGACAGCATTCAGTCTGCTTGGGTACATACCTGCCATCAAGTAAAGTCACTTTGAGTAACACCAAATAACAGTCTGCTGTCCAAGTAGGATATTCACAACATTTGCTCAGTTGCCTGCAACAGCAACAGCCATGGCTTGCAGGCAGCTTACAAAGCAGCAAAGGGATCTCATATTTGAAAGGTATTAGTCAAGAGTAGGGTACAACAACATTACCACAGCATTGCATACACCATGGAACACAGTGGAGAAAGTTGCCAAAAGGTGGATTGAATAAGGGACAACAGTGCTGTTGAAAAGAACTTGATGCCCCCTAAAAATGATGACAAGACATGTCAAAACCTGGTCAGGGAGGCTGCCAGGAGACATACAGCAGCACTGAATTAGTTGCAGGAATCTCTTGCAAGTATTGGTGTTGTGTACTACATGTGAGATACTCTCCCATATTCTGCATACGTCTGGCCTATGAGGTATGTTAAGAAGATGGAAGCATTTCCCCACACCAAAAAACATCCAGAGGTGGATACAATTTGCAATACAGTATATCAAGTCTCCCAACGGCATGTGTCAAAATGTGTTATGGTGTAATGAGACTATGTATTGACCTCTCAGCCACAATACCAAAAGGTATGTGTGGTACACAATCAATACCCCTCTTAACCTGAACACCAACAACCCTATGGTGAATCATGCTGGTGGCAGTGGCCTGCTGTGGGGATGCTGTTTCAAAGCCAGAATGAGGCCTGTAGTCACGGTGATGTTAATTCTGAACAGTTCCAAATATCACCCATGTCTGGTCAAAATCCATCAGGCATCTGCAAAAATGCTGAGGATGGGGAGGGGTGTCAGCCATCAACATGACAAAGACCCAAAGCATACACCCAAAGCTACCTAGGAAAGGCTCCACTTGAACACATTCATGGTTATGGATTGGCCCAGACAGAGCCTAGACCTACACCAGATAGACAAACCCCAGTGTGACCTGATGAGGGTTGTGCACATGAGTTGCCCTTGCAATCTGACAGAGTTGGGTGACCTTTGCATGGAAGAGTGGCCAAATAATGCCAAGTCAAGATGTGCCATGTTGATAGACACCTTCACAAGAACAGTGAATGGTATAAGTCACTTACAAGGTGCTTCAACAAAGTATCATTTTAAGGGTGTGCACACTTATGCAAAGACCATATTTTACATATTGCAGTCATTATATTTTGCACGTAACACATTTGTTTGTTTATCAACTGGAATGCACAGGTCATTTGTCACATGAAAGGTGGGCAACATATCTGAATGCATTATTGTGGTGTCATCTCATATATTACAAGAACATGGCATATTAACAGGGTTGTGTACACTTAAAATATCCACTGTAAGCTTAGAAGGTTAGTGGTGTAATAAAAATTGTGTGACCATACATTTAATTCTGGTTTGGAGGTCTGACACTCAAATGTATGTCATTAATCAATGATGTCACTCCTCAGATCATCCTAGTTATGTATCATAGAAACACAGGGGTTATGAGAAACAGTGCAAACATATGAGCCAGACATCTACACATCTTGTGAGATTTGTTCTGTAGTACTTGCTACTATGCTATACAGGTGAAGAGCAATGATGTGTACATGGGTGCAGTCTGTGCTGGGGAAGGTCCATCACCTACTAACACTAATCACATATCCCAGAGCTCTATATTAGTTACATGTAGTAAAACTGGCTGCAATGCAAGATGCTGAGGGCCATGTGTCATGCATGTCACCATTTGGGTAATGGGTGGTCTGTGTGACAGATTTGTGCCACCTCACCTGTAAGTCTGTGTGTGTGTGTGTGTGTGTGTGTGTGTGTGTGTGTGTGTGTGTGTGTGTGTGTGTGTGTGTGTGCGTGTGCAGGTATTAATGTACATATGTTGTCTTCCCCTCACAGGTGGCGATGGGGTTTGGGTTCCCTCCCGCTTGAAAACTGATCTCTGCAGACTCTTACAATGATGATAGGAATAGTGAGATAGAGGTGGGGTTGTCAGGGCTGAATCTGTGCCATTGGTTGGCATCCCACTCTTGTCCACACCATTCCTGTACAGAGTGACAATGCCCACACATACCCCGTCACCAGTGGCCACAGATGGTGGACAGTTAGCAGGTGGTGGCATTGAACAGGCTAGTGTTGTGACTATGGCAGGTGTGAGTGCAGACACTGGCAATAGCCAGAGTGCATATGAGGTGCACACAGGTGGTTGGATAGGGGTGCTCACAGGAGGACTGCTGCTTGTCAATCCACTGTCACAAGTGCCACAGCAGCAGTCACCAGACACATGTTTTGGGCTGTCATGGATGCACAGGCATGTAGTGAACACGACACCAGACAAATACTCAGAGTGGTGGATGCAACTCTTCCTGATTTATGTGGTGACATACATGACCTTGTTAATGCCACATGTCAAAATACTGAGGTCATGAATAGACGGTGGGGTGAGACCTTGGCATTCCTCAACTGTGGCATGTCTGTGCTATAGCATGTGGTGGGAGATGGGCATCGGCTATGTGGATGTCGGTCAGCAGCAACAACAGCTGAGAGTCAACGGGATTTTGCACCTTCACACTCCCGTAGTGGCAGTGACACCAGCTCTACCAAAGGGGGGTTGCTGTCCACATCACAACTGAGCAGGCCATGGGCATGTGTTCCTGTCCAGTCCAATCAGGGACATGGATTCAGCAGACAGCAGTCACCATCAGGAAGCAGTACTGCATCTGGCCTTGGGCCTGGTGATACCAGTGATACCTCTGGTAGGACTAGCTCCTGTGTCCATGGCTAGAGACAGTGAACTGGACACCCTGCCATGTACAGTCCACAGCTGTCCAATGTACCCTGTGTAAGGCAGCCACATGGCATGACTTGTGTGCATGCATGCACACACACATACATCTGTATCACAGGCAGGTCACTTCCAGACACACACACAGCACCTCTGCACAGCCCATTTATTGGATACCCCTCCAAACACACACACATAATGTCAACCATATGGCCCAGCCTAGGCCTCTGGCAAACCCACACCACACCCTGTGCATATGATGATACCTATGCCACATCCCTGTCATCCATACCATCGGTGCAGGGACATGCTAATATGGATCTGATGCACAGGTGATTATAGTACAGTGTAGCTATGTAATACTATGTACAGTGCTGTCTGCTTGAATTTGTTATGGGTGCACATACAGATGTATGTACCTTATTAGCCAAGATGCATTATTGCTGTTAGTCCCACTTACTGAATGTAGTCTGACATGCTGTATTCTGTTTGTGTTCCAGGTGTCTGTGTGTCTGCATGCTGTGGCCCTGCAGATATTCCCAAAAGGGAGTATGGCAGAGTGGGAATACTCTGACCATGTCATAGACAAGGTGCAGCTTTATATGTACATGTACCAGGTGTGTATGTATGCAACAGTGTGTGAGGGACACTGTTGTCAGACAGTGTGACCTTGCATACATACCCTTTGTCACAGACAGGTAGCCTTCAGACATGTCAGCTCAGTGTTGTGTAGTACCACAGGCTCATACATACAGAACAGGTTACTGCAGTACTGTCAGCAGATCCCTCACAAGCGCAGCCATTACATTAACTGCAAAAAATTCACCTGTCAACACCTGTTGGCCCTGCCATTTCTTTACCATGCCCTCAACCCTGATGCAGTTGATGAGGGCATGCATGATACTGTGCATGACAGGTTTGTGGTATGTATTCCTGAATTCACCAGGTGGAACTGGAAGACAAAATGGTATATCCTTTGCATACACACAGTAAGGACTGACACAAGGGATGTGCACACAGTAACATAAGCACAGATGGCAATAGACAGATTAGTAAACCTATATTTCCACCTTGATGTACTGTACTACTATATACACATGACATGCCCCACATAGATTACATGCATGGGACATAATACATCACCTCTTACAACATGTAATGTTCTGAATGCCTTCATGGATGGTGAGATAACCCACCAGAAATAGGATGTGGGCTCATGTATTGCTCCTACAACCTGGACAAGTGATAGTGTGGCAGACGTTATATCAGCATGATGTTTTAGTCCGGTATGATGCCTGATGCTGGCATGTGTGTCACTACACTCATTGTGACTGATTTGGCAACAATATCATATACATGGGCATTGGTAAGGGACACAGACCACATAAAGTTTGCAAACATCTGAATATTCCATAGACATCTGTACAGAGGACAGGTATGGCATTTACAATGGTTTACCATGCTGCATGTGAGGCAGATGCCGTTACCAAACTCTATAAAGTAATGCTATCTGGAGGTGGTAAATAAATGTGGATGGTACACAAGTCAAAATGGTATTAGCCAAACAGGATATGATCTTCACCCAAAGGCGTGCACACACACACACACACACACACACACACACACACACACACACACACACACACACGCACACACACACAAACACACAATTGCCAGTATTGAGATTAGAAACCCTACCTTTCTACTTCTTTCTACTCTAGTTTTGCTCAATTATCAGATGTGCCACTAAGCTTACATAATTTCACTTACTCCCAAGGTACTTCTAAGGTGAATGACATCAGCAGGCCCAGTAAAGTTGGGTGATGGGAAATTTACAGGGTTGTACACAACTCAAAATGGTATAACACACACAGTAAATGACTCTCACACAAACACTTGCCAGTAGTGAGATTAGAAACCCCACCTATCGAGTTATTTCTAATATAGTTTTATGCAGTTATCAGATGCACTATGGAGCTTACATAAATTCATTTCATCCCAAGGTACTTCTAAGGTGAATGACATCAGCAGGCCTAGTAACATTGGGTGGTGGGAAGTTTATAGAGTGGTACACAACTCAAAATAGTATGACACACACACACACACACACACACACACACACACACACACACACACACACACACACACACACACACACACAAGCAGTTAACAGTAGTGACATTATAACCCCTATCTATCTATCTATCTATCTATCTATCTATCTATCTATCTATCTATCTATCTAGTTATTTATTTTACAGTGTTACAAAGTTATCAGCTGCGCCACGGAGCTTACATAGTTTGACCTCATCCCAAGGTGAATGACATCAGCAGGCCTAGTAAAGTAGGGTGATGGGAAGTTTACAGGGTGTTACGCATCTCAAAATGGTATAACACACACAGTATATGATTCCCAAACAAATGCATACGCACTTGCCATTATTGAGATTAGAACCCCTGCCTATCTAGTTATTTCTACTATCGTGTTATGCGGTTATCCCATGTGCTACAGAGCTTACTGGGCTGACAATCGGCCAAAGCTGCTGATAACTGCACAGCTGAGGTAAACTTACAGGTGTCAGACAGTCTGCCTTCAGTTTTCCCTTAGATCTTGCTAGTTCTTTCTCTCCTGCACTTCAAATGGCCTAATAGCTTTGCACTTCAAAAGGTTTTTTCATAAATCATTATAGCACACCTGAGAGCCATCAGCAGTAGTCGTTACTCATAGAATTAGCTCTAGTACTCAGTAATTAAGTAGTTATGACCACCCCTCCTGGCATGATTGAAGTGCAGTTCTCTAAGCTTTTTCCCATTAACCTGGTGCACTTTGGCATTCTGAGGCAATGTTGCAACTGCATCATGCACACAGACAACCCTCTCCTCTAAACTCCCAACACTCAGACTTGTTAGAGATACCCCTATATCACTGAATTGGAAGATATGCACTCTCCAGCAAAGACTGGACTAGATGGTCAAGAGGGAAAGGGTCAAAACCTGCAACACACCACATGGAACACATACCCCTCCAGAACACGCACTATCACAGCTCTGACATACAAACAATAACCACACACCCACTTTCACAGAGGCACTCACTAGACATTTACCCATACAGCAGAGACAAACAAGACAGACACCCACTCAACCACCACAACACAGCAGAAACCACAAGACACATATCTCACCTTCACAGTGTGCCCCTCAACCTAAGCCCCAAAGGCCAACCACTTTGCCTGATACAATAATCATAGGTGAATCAATAGTGAGGCACACAGATGTCCCACTCACTAGGTTAAATATAGAGGAAGTAGCAGTCAGCTGTCTATCAGGTGCCAGAATCCAACACATAACACACCCAGTCAGGTCACTACACAACATATACAAGTATCACTCTGTCATTGTCCATGTGTGTGGGAATGACCTGGGACGCACCTCAATGGACTATATGAAAAGCGACATGGTGCATCTCTCAGATGATGTGACCCAGGCAGGTATGACAGTAAACCCTGAGCTGTATACTACTGTCACCCAGAATGATACCACAATACAAACAACAAATTATTGACTTCAACGATTGACTTAAGTGTCTGGGGTCACTTTCAATGGAACAAGTATCTGTCTGCTTGGGATAACATGATTGACAGACTGTGATAGCTTGCCAGACATGGCCTGTATCTGTCACCCCTGGGTTTCCAGGTACTAGCTAAGTGTCTTGCCATCCCTATAGTGTCTTTTTAGTTGGTGTTCCAAATCAAATTACCATGGTAACAGCTATACATATATGCAATCAGAGGGTCATGCTGCTCAACACTAGACGTCTACATCTTGAGATGCAGCCAATCGAAGCACTCCTCAAAATCGGGAACATTGACATTTGTGCTGTAATGGAGACCTGGTTTACAGCAGCAGACAGCACCCCTGCACTACCAGCCTATAGGTCATTCCACACCTGTCAGCCCCAAAACATGGACCACAGCTACAAAGGCGGTAGTGTCTCCATATTAATAATGGATATGCACACATCCAGAATAGCATCACAGTATATGACATCTGAGATACTTCAGTTATAACTGACATTGGATAATAGTGTAATCCAGGTCATAGCCTGTCCCTAGACTCTCAATCGTCATTCTTCAACACCCTGGAAACTATCAAGGTCCAACCCAATAGTCTCATACTAGGAGAATTCAACTACCCTCTATCAACTGGGTAAGATACTCAACCACCAATACACTGGTCCAATGCTTCCTGGAATTCATCAGTGCCAATGCCCTAGACCAGCTCACTCTGATACCCAGTAGAGGAATCAGCATCCTTGATGTGTGTTGATTACTAACATATGGGACCATTGCTTGACGACAGTAGTGAATCACTACCTGGTCAGATCCGACATAGAGTAATCACCATGGAAATCCACATCTCACCCACACACCCCTCAAAGGTAATCACCTTGAAAAATTTCTCCAAAGCTGACTTTGGACTCAAAAGAAAAGAGATGGCTAACTTCACAGCATCCATACCAATGGAAAATACCTGCACAACTGCCGAATCATACACTAATGCACTATACAAACATGTGCATCAATGCATGTAACTAGCCATACCCAACAGAACCATGTCACTTTCCTCCAAACACTGGAGGTATCTGGTGGTCCCCTGCCATTAATAACCTGTGCAATAGAGGGAAGAAACTGTTGCAGAAAAAAGTGGAGTTCCAAGAGTGGTGAAACTCCCTTATTAGCCTCAACAACAACTTGAGATTCCTCATGAAATCATCTACAGTTGCCTATGACAGCAGAATTGCAGTAGACACTGACAACAATCACACATCCTTTGTTAGTGATATCAATAACCTCCATGCCAATACCCAAAAGTGCTCTGTGTTACTGCACAATGCTACCTCCTATACTGAACCAACTGATATTGACAACATTCTTGCCAGCACATTCAGTGCCAGCTTTACCCTCTCCCCCCAGGTGAACAATCAGAATGTCAGAAGAATGCCAGGCACCCAGGATTACTGTCTCCAAGGTTACACCTGCATTGTCCATAGGCAAGGATACAGCTTCCATGGGACCCAAATTATCCTTGGCTGTGTGCTACATGAACTACAAAGACACCTGGCACCACATCTGTGTACCCTGTTCAGTCACAGCCTCACCTCAGGCTTTGTCCCTTCCAAATGGTGCACTGGTACAGTCATCCCTCTCCATAAAGGTGTGGCAACTACATACCCTGGGAATTATAAGTCCAGTAGCCTGAGGGCTTTGATGTGTACAGCTGTGGAGCGCATCATCAGGGACCTGATTGACAAACATATAGGTAATCTCTTAACTCTGGACCCCACAAGGTTTGGCTTTGTGAAAGGGAGATCATGCCTGCTCAACCTGGTTGATGTCTTTGAGTCAATCACCAGGGCTGTGTATGACAGTAAGGCACTGCATACAGCCTACATCAGTCTGGCCAAGGCTCTTGATACCAACTCTCAGTCAGGAATTATGGATGAGCCCATCAAACTAGGCATCATCCCCTATATCACTGGGGTGATTGCAAATTGGCTCACGGATAGAACACACAGTGTGAAAGTAGTGAGCTCCAAGTCAGACTGCCAGCCAGTCATAAGTGGGATCCCACAGGGATCAATCCTGTGTACTCTCCTGTTCAGTATGTACTTCTCAGGAGTCCAGGCCAACACAAAGGAACTCTGGCTGACCCCGTTCACAGACAACTGCAAGCTGGGAGCCATCATTAACTCCACAAGTGATACAGACATCCTACACAAAGGCCTCACTGAGACCACTGACAGGTGTGGAAACCATGGTCTGAAGCTTAACACCACAAAATGCATCATCAACCCCTTTGGTAAAATCTCAGTTTCCACTAAGTACCACATCGATGGGACCCCACTGAACACTGGGGACACAGGTTGACAGCAACCTGTCCTTTAACCACCACATTGCCACTGTAGTCAGGAAATCCTTCTATGTGGCACATCTCATTACTAAGGGTTTTGCATCCAGGAAGAAGGAGGTCATCATCTCTGTGTATTCTTCCCTCATTAGACCAATCATCAAGTATAATGGCCCATTTGAAATGTACCTCTAGACACCTGCAACAGCTGGATAGGCCACAGAAGTACCTCACAAAGAGGATCCTAGGCATTAAACACATGTCCTACAGAGACAAACTAAAAACACTCCAGCTATTCTCTGTCTCATATCACCTATTTAGAGGCAATCTCTACTTCACTTGTAAAGCCATGTCTGACTCAGCTCTTTTACAAATGCTACATCTAAAGACATCCCAGTCTCACTGCACCACATACTGCAGGGACGTTGACCTCATTACTACAACCAACACAATATGCTG
The DNA here is from genome assembly GCF_019279795.1 of Protopterus annectens. Lineage (NCBI taxonomy): Eukaryota > Metazoa > Chordata > Ceratodontiformes > Protopteridae > Protopterus > Protopterus annectens. Next base: position 1,586,394,164 of record NC_056741.1, read on the forward strand.
GAGGGACAGGTTCCTCATCCAGAGACTGCACATGCCCTAGAATAGACTTCCCATACATGTCAAGCAAAGCACCTTGATGACCCTGTTCCAGAGAGATCTTGAGGAGTGGATGGGTAATAGAAAGTTCACCCCAGGGATCACTCTGGTGGTTCTACTTGATGGGGTCACTGGGAACTAACATTGGGTGGCACAATGGCAAGACACTTCTATGGGCTAGGCTTGTAATGGCCATTAGCCTAGTAGACACATATGAACCTATAATGGAAGTGACATTGGCATGACTGATACAATAGGCCAGTAGGTGGGTAACTTATCAAAATACTTCTTCCTATAAACAAACACAATTACACACCCACACATATGTTTGCCAAATTTGAGAGTTGAACCCCTGCCTATCTAGTTATTTGTACTATAGCGTTATGCAGTTATTCTGTGAGCTACAGAGCTTACTGGGGTGACAACTGGCCAAAGGTGCTGATAAGGGGAATGACATCAGCAGGACTGATAAAGTATGTCAGTGGGTGGGAAACTTATCAAAATACTTCTTCATCCAAACATACCCACACACACACACACACACACACACACACACACACACACACACACACACACACACACACACACACACTCATTTGCCAGATCTTAAATTAGAACCCATCTATTTAGTGAATTGTACTATTGTGTTACGCAGTTATTAAAAAAAGTTGAGCCCCTGCAAGTATGGTAACTGCACGGCTTCAAAAAAGTCCTTGAAACAGAAAAACAATTGCAGAGCCAGCAAACTGTGACAGAAAGGTTTATTTAAAAATGAATAGGAGAATAAAACAAATAGTTTTTCTTTTTTTCTCCTCTAAAGGTAATGTGCCCAATGCACAAAACACCACAGACCAACAATGGGGGGGGGGGTAGAAAATGCTCCAAAAAAGGTGAGTCCCTGCAAGTATGATAACTGCACAACTCCAAAAAAGTCCATGAAACAGAAAAACAATTGCTGTGCCAGCAAACTGTGACAGAAAGGTTTATTTAAAAATGAATAGGAGAACAAAACAAATAGTTTTTCTTTTTTTCTCCTCCAAAGGTAAAGTGCCCAATCCACAAAATGCCACAGACTAACAGCAGGGGGGATGAAAATGCTCCAAAAAGGTGACCCCCCTCCAAGTATGGTAACTGCATGGCTCCAAAAAAGTCCTAGAAACAGGAAAATAATTGCAGAGTCAACAAAATGCCACAGACCATACTTGCAGGGACTCACCTTTTTTGGAGCATTTTCTTCCCCCCTGCTGTTGGTCTGTGGCATTTTGTGCATTGGGCACTTTACCTTTGGAGAAGAAAAAAAAGAAAAACTATTTGTTTTGTTCTATTCATTTTTAAATAAACCTTTCTGTCACAGCTTGCTGGCTCTGCAATTGTTTTTCTGTTTCAAGGACTTATGTGGAGCCGTGCAGTTACCATACTTGCAGGGGCTCACCTTTTTTTGGAGCATTTTCTTCCCCCCTGCTGTTGGAATGTGGCATTTTGTGCATTGGGCACTTTACCTTTGGAGGAGAAAAAGAGAAAAACTATTTGTTTTGTTCTATTCATTTTTAAATAAACCTGTCACAGTTTGCTGGCTCTGCAATTGTTTTTCTGTTTCAAGGACTTTTTTGGAGCCGTGCAGTTACCATACTTGCAGGGGCTCAACTGGGCACTTTACCTTTGGAGGAGAAAAAAAGAAAAACTATTTGTTTTGTTCTCCTATTCATTTTTAAATAAACCTTTCTGTCTCAGTTTGCTGGCTACGCAGTTAACCCACACACTACAAAGCTTAGTAGACTGACAACTGACCTAATGTGCTGCTATGGGGAATGACATCAGCAGGAGTGATAAAATGGGAATCTGGGAAGTGTTGCAGGTGGGAATGGCCTGAAACTGTTTCACCTACAAACAAACACACACAGCCTCACTCTTACATACATGACTGTCACACACAAACACACATACACTTGCCAGTATTGAGATTAAATCTCTTACTGATCTAGTTATTTCTACTATAGTATTACACAGTTATTGCATGCACTGCAGAGATTATAGGGATGGTTAGTGTCCAATGGTACTTCTATTGTGAATGGAAGCTGCAGATCTTGTGAAGTAGAGCAATGTGAAGTGCACTGAGTGGGAAGAGTCTCTTAATACTTGGACCTATTGGGAGACACACACACACACTCACACACACATGTGCGCACACACACACACACACACACACACATGCGCGCACACACACACACACACACACACACACACACACACACACACACACACACACGTGATGTGATATTATAAACTCAACCTCAGTACTGTCACACAATGGGGTTCTCCTTTTATGCTGGCACATGTGACTGTTTAGAACTAGTATGCCACTGTCCCCAGCAAAACATCACTGTAAGCCATTCAGGGTATCCATGTGTGTGGCTCACTCTGTCTGTGTCCCCCTGCATCTCTCTCTGTATCACTGTCTGTCTCTCAGTTCCCCACATCTATGTGTGTGTATGCTTGGCATATGTTATCTGTTGCCCATATATATGTGCATGTATCTCACTCAACAGATGCAGATATATCAGATATGGGCCATCTAAAGCTAGCTAAGGGTAATCCTGTCTGATGTGTGTGTGTGGGAGGACAGTTGAGGTGTACATAGCTGTCTGTATGCATGGCCATATATATACAATACAGTCATATATTCCAATGTGGGTTCCAACATGTCCTGTGATTCCCTAAGAGTAGGAGCATGCCCAGTGTGACCTTATATAGTTAGGGTGGGACTCCATTCCAGAGATATGTGTACTCCAGTCCAGACTTTTCTGTGCTACAGCCGTACCTCTCAGGTGTACACAGGACTTTCCTCAGGGTACTTATTTTGTTTAGAAGACATTTTCTTACATATCTGTAGTCTGAAACTGCAATGTATTGTGTCATTACATAGTGCCAGACATTCTCAGATCATCACAGTGCTTTACCAGATGAATAGTAGTTGTATAATGCATAGACCAATATTATGAGGACAGCTATGTAAATTCTTGCCGAACAAGGCCATTTGTGTGGTGCGGCTACAGCCAGTGTAGTAATAACACACAGCCTTGTGAACAGTCCAGCAACCTGGTGATATACTGACTGGGGATCTCCTGCTTGTGTGGTATCCTTCTAGCCTGAGATGTTATATCCTTCTGTGTGCATCCCTCTGATCTGTGCATTTTTAGCAGGTTGTCCAGGTGTTTGGCTAGCGGTTTCATCCTTTCTAGGTAAACTTGTGTTTTTATAGCAAGTTAATACATATAGTTGAAGTGTAATGTTACAAAATATTACAGGCATTATTGTTTCTGAATACATAACCTTCAGACAATTCATACTACTGCAAACCCCTCACCCCACCAACTTTCTCCGTATGTAAGGGCGATATTTATAACACATGCCTATCATTATGCCTTTGTTCAACTTTTCTTTCTCCCCTTGTCCAGATATTTTGCTGTCAGACGTTGGGAATTATGGGTGTAGGTACAAAGTGCATTCAACTGTGCAGGCATGTCCATTATTTGTAAAAGCAAACATAAGAAAAAGTATTATTGAGAATGACCACTGGCAACGGTACTGCACAGCACTTATATTCACAAAAGCCTTGGCACATCTGCTACACATCCTTCAAGATGTCAGTTATATGTGTAGCATATTCCACATAGCACTGTGATTTCCTGGTATGTCAGTGGCAGAGCAATGGGTATCACTGACATGCATAACCGTTGGCACTACAGTTATCTGCACATCACCCTGTCAAAGGCAGCACTGTACCTAGGACAGTACAAGACAACTGCCAGGAGAATGTGCTGGCCAGATCCAGACAGTATTAACCACACATACAGATAGTTCATTGACCCCTGCATATTGTGGACAGGCAACATCTTTTCATGTGTATTTGTACAGCCCTGACTATGTGTGTTATGCTGCTATTTCCATGCAAACATATATGTTACTGCATTTGTGTGGGTATATGGGGGGGGCACACCTGTCCACTCTACACATCTGCACAGACTGTGCTGGTGTTTGCTTTACATTTTGGCTCCATTTACCATACTATTGTACCCTGTCTTGGGGACTGGAGGCATATCAGTAAATGGCCCAGGCCAGATTGTACTGGCATATATTTGAGTTTCAAACTTCTTACCCTTCATAGCCTTACTGCAACTGCAGGTCCTGCTGTGCTATCACTGTGTGAGTCTGTAGGGAGGTAATTCAACATTGCCACCATTTGTGTGCCTTTACCAGACATTTCTTTGTTCATTTCTACAGCTGACTTGCTGTGTGGGTGTGAGGAATGGTTATGGGACCCCCACCCTGACACCTATGCCTGTGACCTATGACCCCCACTTAGTTATCCCCAGATCTATACTGCAGTGTGATTTTCCACCTTGGGTACTACTGCATTGTGTGTGGAGGCCAGCTTTAGCCAGACATTTCCTGGTGTCCAACATAACCATCAGTTGTGTGCTGCTATACCAGTAGGGCACCCCATTTCCTTGCATGCATGCAGTATTACCATAGATATGCTAGCAGAACATACTATTCTATTCATTTATTGTTAAGAAGACTGACTTGCCTTGTGCTTGCAGCAGTTATGAGGACAGTGCTTGAGGGCTGTCAATGTTGGATGCACACAGTACACTGCCTATACATGGTAAGCTACAAGTAGTGTGATGCGTCCGTCATCCTTTCTACTGTGTGTGCAAGTCAGAGAGAGGTGTCAGTCCCTTAGGGTCCTTACAGTGTCAGTGTGTGCTATTCATTGCTTCTTTGCAAAGGCCTGAGCATACTGGGCATGCCTCCATCTGCCTATGGGGGCAGGCTCAGGGGCCTCCTCCTGTGAGTCCCTCTGTGTCTGTGGGGACCTTGACAATGGTGGTGGGCTATGTGGCCCTTCACCATGCTGTTCCTGCTGCAGCTGTTTCCACAGGAACATATTGTGTAGCATGGAACATACTATGAACATGTGTGTACATGGGGCTCAAGAGTACTGCAAGGCTTCACCAAATATATCAAGACAGCAGAACCATGACTTGAGCATCCCAAACACACGCTCTATAATGATCCTGGTTTGTGTGTGTGCCTCATTATGGTGTTCTTGTGTTGGTGTGTGTGCATTTCTGATGGATGTCATCATCCAAAGCTCCAGTGCATAACCAGCATCTCCTACCAGATGGCCATACGGGATGCCCCCACTGGCAGATGCTTGGTACAGCTGTGATAAATGCCAGATGTGGGAGTCGTGATAGCTTCCATGGCTGCCAGCACACACATTCATGATAATGCCCCCGCCTTTGCACACAACCTGTCAGCTGATGGAGGGAAAACCCTTGCAGTTTATGTAGACTCTACCCTGTCCACCGGGTGGTGCTTTGATGTGGATGTGCATGTAGTCTATGGCACCCAGTACCTCCAGGTATTCTGCTACATGGTGGAAGAGACACATATTTCTAGTCCTCTCCTCATGGGTGTTAGGGAAGTAAATGTGTTCACTGGCATGTGGTAGCATGGCATCCAGGAACTGGTGGAGTACCCTGGATGCAGATGCCTGTGAGACCACCATGATGTTCCTAGTAGGTCTTTGGAAAGTACCTGTAGCTAGAATTCTTAAGGCTACACATACCTTGGTATCCACTGGACTAGGTTCCCTTCTGTTGGTTTTAGCTCTGAGCTGAGGCTGGCACAGCTCGGGGAGTTGCTGAAGTATGTCTCTGTCAACCCTATAGCACTTTATTATCTCCAGATTATGTAGCCCCTGGTAGGTTACCCTGGGTCTGAACACTCTTCTCCTCCTCCTTGGTCAGTGGCAGTTGTCAGTATTATCCTCCTCTCTGCCGTTAGCCTGTAGCACATACCGATGGATCAAAGCAATGGCAGCCCCTAACATTTTTCAGTTAAAATTCCCCCGCATGCGTACACCAATGGTGCAGAGTTTTTGGGAAAAAACAGAGTGTAAAGTATTTCATTCCAGGCTAACACCCCCACCCTTACCCCACCCACCCAGACTCTTAACTCAACTATACTACCGCCACAACAAACCGCAGTCAGAAATAGCTAGTTGTCTTTACATCTTGTCTGACAACTTTATTACTAATATTATAAACAAGAAACTATCTTAACTTGCAATCATTTACTGTATATACTGTTGATAATCAATATGTTGTTATTGTATTAAAACCAACAACCTGTAATGTTGTTTACTATTGCTGCTACTTTGTACCTCTATTTATCATGTACATGATGTGGAGCTTTTCTCCCCGGGCATCCGCTGAAAAAGGACCTGTGTCCAGTCAGAATTACCTGGTAAACAAATGTAAATAAAATAAATAAATAAATAATAAACTTTCCATACTTTATACTGTTGTGCTGCAGATGCTGCCTGTGTGATTGGCTGACTATGATACATTCCAGCTGCCACCTATATTACTCATGGCTTTGATTTGGCCACTGTGAGTATTAGAGGCATGACTGGTAATTTGTGCATGATTGCCTTTATTCTGCTGTTGCTCTTTTTTTAATTATTTTTTACTTACATCTCCTCCCACTTTCAGCTATGCATCCACCTAACAGCTGTATTATTATGTGCTTTGCCTGGCCCATTGTAAGTTGCAAGAGTCCCATATTAGTGATTTCTACTTCATTTCTCCTTTATTGTGCTGCTGCCCTTTAATTTTATTTACATCTTTTCTCATTTTCAGCTATGCAGCCACTTGCCAGCTGTATTATTGTGTGCTTTACCTGGCCCATTGTGTTGCAGTATCCCATATTGCTGTTTGTACTGCATTTCCTTGTTGTGCTATTTCCTTTTTCTTTCCTTATATCCTTCCTGTTTAAGCCCCAGCATGCTGCCCAAACCTGTTTAGCTAGTGTAAACAGCAAGGAATGGCCGTCTCCCTTGGCACGAACATGCTCTTCAGTTCATGGAATAAGTGTATACAGCCTCAGACACACCCCCTCGCTTAGCTGTGCTTAGCTAAGCACAAACCTGGCCAACAGAGCTCCAATGTGCTTACAGCAAGCATGACACTCACCATTTTCATGTTAGTTGCTCCTCCTGTCTACATGGTGGTGTTAGAGCACCTACACAGTTAGGTGCAGTTGTGACACTTAGAAGAATTTTGTGATTCAGTATAAGTCCCCTAATTAACATACCCCACTGCCTTACTCCACAAGAGTCTTCCCTTTAGTAAACACTGTTCCCTGCCATTATTTTGATTCTGCTTGCCATTGACTATAATGGCAAAATGCAGCTTTCACCTAGAATGGACTTTTCTCATTTTTTTTTATTTTCCCCACCATCCCGTTTGGGCGACGCTGCCCTATGCTTTAACAGCCGAGATTTTCTAAAAAAAAAATAAACATTTATTTTTATAAAAATAACACACTTTCCAATGCCAATGACCATATATTTGGCCATTGGCATGGCCAGTCACTTTAATACTTGCCTTTACTGGAGCTGTCATGGCTTTGCTTTCTTTTTTGCAGAAATGTATTTGGTTACTAACTGAATACATTTCTGCACCTTACACTTTTCCTGCAAGGAGACCTGCCTACTTCCTGGATCACTAAATCAACTCATTTGCATGTTTTTTACTAGCAAATGAGCAGATTAGCATACTGCACAACTTTCTGTGCAGGAACAGCATAAGGCTGCTCGTGCACATCAAAACGGCACATTCGTGGATCACTCGGTGGCCATATTCTGTGCAGGTGCAGCTACACTGCTCCTGCATAGAGATTTGAGCTACGCAAATCCTGGGGATTGTTTATGATCTATATTTTCCATATCCCATACTTGGCCTTTAACTAAGTTTTGTCAGAAAACAACACAGCTTAGACATTTTATCTCTTTTGGATGGTATCAACACTGTTTCTCTCTTGTTATTTATCCATTATATGTGTTGGCTATTTCCTCATGTCTTATAAACATGGATGTATTATTTTGTAATAATTTATAAGTACAAATGTCTTTATGTTTATTTATTTTTTATTGGATATGTTAGCTTGGCAAAAAGACCCCTTTCAGGCCCAACCTGACCCATCAGGGAGAGACACATGAATATAATGCAGTGGTCCACTGGCAGCAATGTAGGATATTGTAAAATATAACAAAGTTAGATATGAGAATAATAGACATATAGGTTTAAATGGTCATAGGTAAGTACTAGGCTAGCTGCCCTTGTGGACCATTTTAAGCCTAGCCAGTTTCCCTTTTTGTGCTCAAAATAACCTATCCCATTTGGTTATGGATTGCTATTATTCAACCCATAGTCGATAATTATATATTACCCAGACAAAAATAAATGGAATTATACCATAGATAATTTGAGGAGTTCTGTGCATGGGATAAAACATTTAGGAGCTGCCTCTGTCCATTATTAGTATGGGGAGACAATCCTGGGGTAAATTTTGTATTCCTATCTATAGTTGTGCTTGATTATGAACAGGGGTCAACTTGGTTTTATCTGGATGTGGAGTCTGTTCCACAGCAGCTGTATCCTCTGTGAGATATACCACTTCCTCAAAACTGTTCTGATGATGCTGCTTAAGATATTTAGATTCCTAGACTGTGTATTTCTGATGCCATTTGACTTGCTGATGTGAAACAAATTCATCAGTAGTGGGGTGGAGGATACCTTGTATGCCAGACATAGCTCACTTCTTAGCAGTCTGTAGGTTACCAAGTATAGTGACAGGGCTTTACGTCCATATAGGGCATATTGTTTATGACTTGTATCCTTTTAGTAAGGTATCTCTATGGACATCCCAGTTGTTGCATGTGTCTGAACAAATACCTGCAAAAATGGGCATTATATTCAATAATAATCTAATGAGCGATGAGTAAAGGTGGACAATGAAATTCCTAGAGCTTGACACAATCCCTTTGTTTATAAGCTATGCAATATAGAAGGACTTTCTTACAGTAATGAACATATGTTGGTCAAATGTTAGGTCACTGTCCACATAAATTACCAAATCCCAAACAATTGGGTCAGCTCTTAGATGTGTATTGTCAGTGCGGTAGTTCCCTGGGATAGATGGCTTCCGAAAGCATGCAATAAGGCATTCTTGGCTTTAAGTTTTAGTCTACGATTTTGACACCAGTTATTTATTTGAGACAAAACCTTCCTGCATGATGACTAAGTCATTTGGGTATCCAATGATTGCTCTTAGCCTGCAGTCATTTAGTCAGCCAGAACCCATTGGTATTTGCTTTTACTTCAGAAAAGTAGAAGCAAAACAGGACAGGTCCCAACAGAAAAACCTGCGGGACTGCACTGGTGGCTGGTTTGTGGAGGTAACATCCCCTATTTTGATTATTTGTATCCTACCTATGGCAATCTAGTGGGTGACATAGAGGTTTATTCCCAGTTTATTTAGCTTTTCTACTATACCTGAGTGGGAATTGTGTGTGCACCATTTTGCCTTCATCCATTTCATTGATGACCTTTTCAAAAAAATCCACCAGGGTGCTTAAGCATGAACTAACTTAATGAATCCAAACTGAGATATGTACTATGTTTCAAGGTTCCCTATGTCCTCATTGATTCCACAATAAGTCTTTCCATTGCTTTGCATGTGAGGCTGATCAGACTTATGGGTCTGTAATTGCCTGGGTCTATGGAAGGCCCTCCCTTATGCAGGAGAATGACTGTATCCATTCTCCATTCACTTGGTACTAAACCTGTATGAAGGCTGAGATTGAACAGTGTTGTTAAGGATGTGGCCGGATTATGCTTCCTGTTATTTAAGATGTATCCAGGGATATTGTTAGGACTGACTGATGTAGTATTTTTAGCTTTTGATACCACTTTTAGGACTTAGTTCAGTGTGATAGCTGGAGATGGGCAAGCTTCATGTAAGGCACAGATGGATGGTAGAGAGGAGTAACATTAGAACTAAATTTATCAGCTAGTAGGCTCACTAAATCTTTAGCCTTTGTGTAGGTATTATCGTTCACAATCTGCTCAGTGCATTGCTGTGTTGTGCTTTTGGAATTATGAACATAACTAAAAAATGCCAAAATATAAATCACAATATACAAACTTTTAAAAACAGAATGCGTAACACGAAACTCATCATTAATACAATTTTATTAAACAAAATTAAACAAGATATGCACTTTTGTCTCTTTTACTAAAAGACTTCATCAGATAAAAAAACTTCATCAAACATTCATTTAAAAGGATTTTAAAAATTACATGATCGCCAAGCCTCCAAAAAACATTTAAAAATTTAAAGGTAGCCTTAATTTTACATAAAATTGAAACACTTTAACCAATAAAATTCGTATTATTTTCACCATTAATATGTACAACATCTCATGAGATCTAAGACATGCTTAACAAAAGCTTTTGGTCTGTAAACAAAATGATCTATTATCACTTTTAAGCTTCAATAGGCATGTAATATATGACACTTCATTTACAGCTGGCCAAGTTCCAGAATTTAAATGGAGTTGCCACAATAATTCTTTCCTCTCCAAATGCAATGCCCAGAGCCACCCCCCCAGATTCATTACCGCCTTTTCCAAAACCATTAACTTAAACTCATGTCCTTGATAATCATGAAGATGTTTAAACAATGCATTTGTCATTTTATTTCTTCTATTATCATAAACATGCTTGTATAATCAATTTTTCAGCTTTTGCTCACTTTTTCCTATATAAAATCCTGGGCACATTTGACATAAAGCCCCATATATTATATCCCTGGTATTACAATTAAATCTTCCTCCTACTTGAACTCTTGTTTATTAATTGTAAATGTCTCCCTCATCTTAATTTGCAATAATTGCAAAAAAATTCATTTATGCATGTTTCTACCAACCGTCTCACAGAGTCAAAGATATTTTTTAAATTTATTCCTTTCTTATAATCAACAAATGGCTTCTCTCCAACCTTCCCCTTTTACTGAGCAATCTTCAGCAATAATTGCCCAGTTCTTATTTATAAGCCATTTAACAACATCACTATCAATATAAAAAGTAGTAATGAAGAAATTCCTATAATTCTTTTCCTTTTTACCTATATTTTTATTTGATGTCAAATGAGGTATTTTCTCACTAGCTAATACTGGGAAAAATAATTACTTTTCATTTTACTTGTAATCTCCTCCATGAAATTATCAATAAATTTACCAGGATATCACCTTTAAGGAATATATTCTTTAATAACTTGCATACCTCCAAAAAATACTCATTGAGTGAAACCATTCATACAGCATGCACAAATTGTCCTTTGACCACTGCTCTCTTCTTCATAATTGGTTGGGAGCTACTATAATGAATAAATCCATTAGAATAGGTTGGTTTCCTATAAACTTTGGAAATAAACTGTTGGTTTTCCTCATCTTTAACCAACCATACATCCAAATTTGATATATATTTTTCTACCATCACATACGTAAAATGAAAAAAAAAACTGGTAGTGCTATTAATATAGCGAAGGAATTATGATTTATTTTCTTTGTCATTTTTCCACACTATAAATATATTCACCAGGTACCTAGTATATAGCCACCATGACCCTATATATTCACTGTTAAACAAATAGTTCAACTCCCATTCTGTCATGACTATATTAGCAAACAGTGGTCCACACGCAGACCCAATTGCTTCGTCCTTTTGTTGTAAGAACTATTGCTCTCAAAAAATATATATTTTTTTCAAAACCATATTTAATAAGTCTTAATACAAATTAATTTCATCCTGGTGGACATTATTTCTAACTAAAAAGTTAGTAAGCCATTGAATTATATTAGATTAGATTAGATTAGATTAGTACTAAGCTAACTGCTCTTTTGGGCTGTTTGAATCCTAGCCAGTTTACCCCATGTGAGAATCAAACCCTGTACCTAGTGTCTTTAAGGTAAGCACCTTAACCATTATGTCATCCTCCCACCCTTTGGGAAATATTCCAGTGTGATTAGATTAGTAATTCCTACATCATGAGGGATTATTGTGAATAAATCTTTCACATCTATTGTTAAAAATACACAGTGGTCATCATATTCATGGTTGTTGCATTTACATAAAAACACCCATAATCTTTACAGATGTTTTTTCATTTTGTACATACTTTTTCAATTTCTCATCCAAAAACTTGGCTATAGGATATGTGATAGAGCCACAAGCATCCACTATTAGACACATTGGGCAATTATTTAAATCCTTATGAATCTTTGGCATTCCAAAAATAGTAAGTACCATTAGGCTTATGCTGTTGTAGTACCATATTTTTAAGTGACACTTGGATTTTTTTATACGCAAAATTTAGTACATTTATAGATATTTGCCTCTATGTATCTTCAAATAATATGTTGTACATCCTATTGATATAATTCATATTGTCAGTCATGACTAGCCCACCCTGCTCCCTTACTGGGCTTTATAATTCTAATGCTGCTATTTTTTTGAGGATTTCAACATTTATTTTTCTTTTTCAGTAATATTCCACTCATAACACCCTTTATTATTATTCAGCACACATCTAAGATCAAACCCACACATTTTTTAAAATAACGGAGCTTGAATAATACTTGAAACTCTTAAATTGGACTTCTCTGAGGGAACATTGTCAAACATAACACCCAGAATCAATTTTCTCACAAAAAAGTTTTACATCAAAGTGTTTTCAATACTTGCTTTTTTTGTGAGCCCAAAAGAAAGCCTTTTGGCAAATAAATTAGCATAAGCTGTGTCAATAAAACATGAGCTGAAATTGTATATTTTAAAATCCCCTCCTTCATTAGTAACCATAAACAAAAATAGAATCACAAGAACTATGACTGTAAATAAAACTCAGATGTGGTTCTGGTGATGCTATTCTTGTTCATTCTATTTCTGTTTGCATTACTGGATCTATTGCCAAGAAGCATCTTTTTTTTGTTTCATTAGTAACCACAGTATATAAGTTTTCATTAAAAAAATCACTGTCCCCTTCAGTTAAATATATTGACCTTGATTCCATTTATTGCTCCCCTGGCCTTATTTCCAGGTCTATATTAGATAATCGAACTTTCCAAGGTTCGACTGTCATATGGTCAACACCATATGATCAAACTTTTAAAAGTTCGAAAAACTAATAAAAAAAATAAACTACACAAATAACCTACCTGATCGTTTTAAGTAGAGGGGCAAGCATCCCTGCAACCCCCATACCACCCCCTCTTTAAATATACCAAGTCAGAGATTGCACTACCGTGCAGAAAAGGGAAATATTCCCATTCTGCACTGTACGGAGATCTCTGTAAAATGTTTGAACTTTCAAAAATTCAATCATATGGTGTTGACCATATGACATTTGAACTTTTAAAAGTTCGATCATCTAATATAGACCCCTGCTTCCACCACTCTTGTTTGTGATTCTGCAGTTGGGAGAAAAAAATTATACCCTTTCTATTGTTCTTTCCATTGGTTTGCTTTGAGCCACTCTGAATGGCGTAAGGACAGAAAATCCAAAGATTCCATCTTGAATTTTCTGCCACTTCCCTGATTCATGTCTATCATTATGTTGTACATCATCATGATTCTTATATTTCCCACCACATCCCTGCGATTCGGGGGTGGTTGGGATAGGCCTTACAGTTAACATAGTCATTCCTATCCCTCTCTATTTTTTTTATTTTCCTACTGTTAATTTTCTGAATCTGGTGCACTTCTTCTAATGATGTAATATCTGCGCTTGGGTCTATATCATATGAACGAATTGCACATACTGCGAACACTCATAATATTGAACGTACCAGACCTCTAAGTGCTTTTTATGAGATTATGGTACAGTGAAGAACATTAACAAGGACAAAAATAACTTTTATTTTAACCCCTCTACTGCCCAAAGGTCAGACCACAAAAAATTCTGGAACTCCATTAAACAAATCTTGCTTCCTGGACACCCTTCTTCTCCCAACCTCTGCCCAAACAATACTCCAAAAGAAACAGCTACCATATTCAATACCTATTTTATTTAACCCATATCAAAGATGATAAACACCTTCTCCTCCACTACCAACATAGATAACTCTCCCAAATCATCTCCTTCCCCAAATTATTTCTCTCTTAAATCAGTACCTACGAACTATATCAAATCCTTACTCACTAAACTTAAACCCTGCTCCTCCTCGGCTGACAGTTTGCCTCCCTATTTCCTGCAAGTAGCTACAGAGTCTATTGCTATTCCTGTATATATCCTAATAAATCACTCTATCTCAAAATCAAAAGTCCCTTCTATCTGGAAAGAATTCTACACCTTACCTATACACAAGGGAGGTAACGCTACTGATATTTCAAACTTCAGACCTATCACAATATTCTCTCCACTATCTAAAATACTGGAAAAATGCATACATATGCAGATCATGCAATACCTACTGCAGGAATCCTTGCTCACACCCACCCAGCATGATGTTCGCCCTAAACACAGCACTTTGACTGCCCTAATATCCTTCACTAACACTATCTCACAAGCCAGGGATAACAATAAACTTGTTTCTTGCCTATTCCTGGACCTCTCCAAAGCCTTTGATACAATCGCTCACCCTCCTACTATCCAAACTGTCTAACCTAAACTTCTGTACCTCTACTATTACCTGGTTTACCAGCTATCTCACTGACTGCCTGCAATGTGTGAAATGGCTCTCTGCTCTCTCCCCCCTTTACCAGTGAAAATGGGTGTCCTCCAAGGATCCATCCTAGACCCATTACTTTTTAATATCTTCACTAATCATCTACATACCTCCTGTCTTCTGTAATCCCTTATTCAATATGCAGATGACTCTACAGTCATCACCATTGCAGATTCTCCCGATGACCTTATCTCTGCTACTCAAGCATCTTTCAACTCAGTAGAATCCTGGCTCTGTGACAACCAGCTAATACTTAACCCTAAAAAAACAAAACTCCTACTCTTTCTTCCTAAAAACCTCACCCACCTTAAATCAACCTTTTCAGTACTCTCCCTTAATAACACATCCATCATAGTTGAAACTAGCACAAAACTACTAGGAGTAACAATAGATGACCAACTTAAATTTGACTTACATATAAATAACTGTATTAAAAAACACACCAAAACTGGGCCTTTTCTATTGAAACAAAAGGTTTCTTACAAATAAAGTGAGAGTTACCCTCTCTCATTCATACCTACTATCATGTCTATTGTATAGCTGTCAAATTCTCACTAATCTCAACTCCACACTTCTAGAAAAAACTAGAATCCACCAATTACAAGATTACAGCTGTAGAACTGAGAGAGTGATATATGCCATCAGATGTGGTTGTAATAAGTTTTATATTGGTCAAACGAAGAGAATGTTTAAGGTGAGATTATTGGAACATTTGAGGGATATTAGGGTAAAAAAATTAGAGAGCCCTTTAGCTCAGCATTTTTATGAATGTCATGATGGAAAATCTGATAGTTTAACAGCAACCATTTTAGAACAGGTTTTTACAAGTGGATTAAATGAGAATTTGATTAAGAATGCACTTTTAAAGAAAGAAACTATTTTTATTCTGAAGTATGAAACCCTAATTCCTAGGGGTTTGAACACAGATTGGTGCTGGAGAAGTGTTATTTAATTTTGCCTGGAATGCATTCTAAATTTGTTTGAAATGTACCTTAATTAATTTTATTGATCTAATTGTTTAATTGTTTGATTGTTGTTAATAGCTGATGCTATATAATCGTTTTTGTCTGTGTTATGTGTTACTCCTTGAAGGCTTACTGTGGCCGAGGCGCTAGAGAATAAAATCAGAACCTTACTTGTGTACTGGCTTTTTTGTTTCATACTGAGTTTGGTCCAGTGTCTGGAGGTCTACTATATCACTACTGATCATCTCCATGATAATTCTTTCCATGGCTTTGCATATAAGACTAGTGAGACTTATGGGTCTGTAGTTTTCAGGGTCTGTAGATCACCCACCTTTGTGCTGAGGGATGACTGTTGACTTTCTCCATTCATGAGGTACAGAGTCTGTTTGGGGGCTACAGTTAAATAGTAATTCCAGAGGCCCTGATATGTCATCTTTCATAATTTAGAAGGCATCCTTGGATATTGTCTGGGCCCATTGATGCAGTGTTCTTGGTCTCAGAGAGAGCATTAAGGACCTGTTTCCTAGTGATAGTAGAGGGAGTTATATTTGATGACATTTCCTGAGGGAAGGTTGAGGGGGAGAGAGGAGTAAAGTTGGAGCTGTATTTATCAGCCAAGTTTGCTATATCATCTGGCTCAGTATAGGTGACTCCATTTACAATGATCTCTGCACACAATTGTGTACTGCCTTTGAGGTTGCAGACATGGCTAAAGAATGCTTTGTGGTTGTCCTTGGCCTGGGAGGCCAAACTTACCTCAAATTTGGCTATGGTAGACTTTACTTGTCCTCTGAGATGTTTGTTTAGTTTAATGAGAGTGCTTTTATCCTGCTGGATGTTGCACCTCTTAATTTTTGCCATGATTTTCTTCCTCCTGTTATACATCCATTTGATTTTGTGATTCCACCAGGATGGCTTGTTTTTTGAGTTAATTCTATGCTTCTTCCTGGTGTGTACAGCTGCCTCTATACAGCTATTAACATGCTTGTACAGGGTTTCTGTGAACAGTTCTGCATAGGAAGAAGTTTTCTCAGGGTTTATAGGAACTTTAAATTTTGGGCTTTCGGTCATTATTGAAAAGAAACAAACGGAACTCAAATACTAATGACAATTTACAACCTGGGGTGAAAAAGCTGTTAAAAGAATTAAGTGCCAAAATTTGAGGCTTATCAAATAAGACAAAGGTGTGTGTGTGTGTGTGGTGGAGGTGATAATGGAGACACATGACTACAAATAAAATATGCTTGATATGCTTTTGGGAACTACCTATAGTAAAGTGTTACTAAACAAACTAAATACAGCATACAAAAGGGTGAGGGGCACACAATGATTTATTCATAGACAAGTTGATCTGAAAGAATACAATTACTTGAATTCTATGGCACCTATGATACCTTCAATTTTTGTCATCCCAAAAGTCCACAGAAATATTGAAAAGCCTCCAATGAGACCAATTGTGGATGCCAGAGGTTTGATAACAAACCCATGTGCCAAATTCCTTGATGAAAAATTAAAACATCTGGTTACCCAAGAAAAACACATTTGTAAAGACTCTTGGGATTTTGGGGGGAAATAAATCAACTTGAGTTTAATGAAAATTATTTATTCATTATTGCTGACATCATTGACTTACATACTGTCATCCCCACGAACAAGGAATTGAATGTTTTTTTAGAATATTTAATACTGGAGGGTATAAGTCAGGATAATGTAAACACCTATGAAACTTTGAAATTGTGTTGAAAAAATAATTACATATTATTTGAACATAAAATGCCAGATTAGCCATAGACAGATCACACCTCCTATCTTCTTTCATCTACTGCTCTCAACTTTTTACTAACCTGCACATATCTGATTTATATCTACTTGATTTCTGCTATAACAAAATTGCAAAATTCGCTGCTATTATACCCGATAGGACCCATTATTGTCTTGCTCATCAAAAACTACACTGGCTTGAATTTCTCAGTCTGTTATCACTCAATCAGCTCACCACTGCCAACTCCATTATCCACAAACCCAAAAACTGCCCTGCACTCTCCAACCTAGTGCAATTAAATACCAACCCCAGGACCCTTAAAATCATCTGATAATCTTATACTTAAAGTAATTAACTTACATAATTACTTTGGTGAATCTCTCTACTCCTTCAAATTAGCCAAACAGTGGAATCTATTACCCCAGAATATCCCAAAAACACCGATAGTCATAGCTTCAAACAACTCCTAAAAGAGTACCTTACTCAGCAATGGCTATGCGCCTTTAATACTCCTGGCTAGTTTCTCATGCCATTAATTAATTGTTTTTCTCTGCTCTCTTCTCCTTGTCTTACTTCTACCAAATGAAAATACCACAATGGTTTATTTTAGTTATATATCTAATGAATTTCATATTACTGTCTGTAGTAAGGCTTAGGAAATGTAATGTTTTACTGTTTTATATTCCCTTTTTGTAAATTGTGATTGTTGGCAACTGTTAAACTTTTTTTGTATATTGTTTGTAAATCTTTTTTAAAAAAAATTTGCAATCTTTTTTGTACTGCTGTTATGGAGATTTTCTCCCAGGGTCTTTGAAAATGGGCTACCCCGTTAACAAATGTAAACTAAATAAATAAATAAACATGAGTACTATAACCAAGTTACAGGTGTAGCAATGGGCTCTGCAAGTCATGGGCTCTTCACTAACTTGGTAATGACAACATGGGAAAACAGATTTGCATTTAATTCAGAATTTCTGAAACATTGTATGTTGTATACACGTTTTCTTGGATGACATTTGTATTGTATGGAACGATGACCTTGAAAAATTTAATAAGTTTTTTTACTACATTAATACAACAACAAACTTTTTAAAGTTTACTTTTGAGACCAGTACATCTAGTATTGCATATCTAGACAAACTTCTGTCTAAAGACAATGACAGAGCCAAATTATCCACCCAGATTTACTGAAACCCCAGCTTTTTAAACACTTACTTGTATTTTACAAGCTCACACCCCCCAAAAAAAACATGCTGTGGACAAGGGTCAGTTCGTAAGGGCAGCACGGATGGTGTCAGGGTTTGATAATTTTTTAGATGAATGTGAGACAATAAAGGGTAGGTTTCTGGCTAGAGGTTACCCCCTTGGTATGGTAAATCAGCTAATGTATGAAGTGATAAACTGGGCTTTTTAATCCAATTTTAGGTCATAGTGAAGCACCAAGACCTTAAATGTATTCATCAGCAATTGATTTTATGGCTAACAATATTACCCCTTCTAGTGAACTTAACATCCTTGCACCCATACATCATATCATCTAGTACAAAATACAGCCTTTACTAGATCCTTTATCACAACTGATAATGCTGACAGTGCGGCTATTACGAGCATTATCCAGAAGAACTGAGCTATTGTAAGAGAAGACAGACATATTATTGAGAAAGTGGGGGATACACCACTCATAATATACAGAAGGGGTTGTAACTTTAAATACATTGTGGAACATTTTAACAGAACACCAACACATAAGAGTAACAAAATTCATCATATGTATAAATGTGGATTCTGTTCCATCTGCCCATCCATTTTGATAGGTGAACAGTTTGTTATAATGAACTTTAAATTTTATATAAAAGGAGCATTTAACTGTCTGACAGGAGGGGAAGTATACACTACATTCTGTCACCACTGCCCTGTATTCTACATAGGCAAAACTGAATGTAAGTTCAAAGAAAGAATTGCTGAACAGCTATACAACATTAAGAAAAGGAAAACAAACAATGCCCTAGCCAAACACTTAATGGAATGGCCAGACCACGTTTTAAATTTGCACTTATGGAAAAGGTAACCATTAATGAATGTGGTGGCCCATGGCAACTTAAGTTGGAAGAACGTGAGTTATATTATCAGCTCACACTTAATGCAAGTTCTTGGCCAGGGATTAATGACCGCATTTCTATTAGCTGTCTTTTAAAACTAAGAGCTATAGAAAGATAATATCACTACCTTTTTATCAGACAAATTTTCTCAGTATAGCATTTACTATTTAATGATTACTTTTACATAAAACTATTTATTATTCGGTAAAAAGAACATTTTACAGGTTGATGCATTCAGATATTCAGCCTTTGTTTTTTGTTTACTTCAATTTTGAACTTACTGAATATGTTGCCTTAATGTATGATTTGCTTAGGGGATTCATCTGTCACATGATTAAATGTTGATCACATGATTTTAAAAGTTTTGAGCTGTCAAATGATTTTAAGCTGATCACATGATTAAAAAAAAAAGTTGCCGCATGACCTTTTAGAATTGTATTTAAACAGTGTGTGTGTTTTGTTCACTTCATCTGAAGAAGTTTTATTATAAAATAAAATGAAAGCACTAATATTACATTTCAAGATGTTGAGCTGGATTTATGGGAAACAATGTGGCCTTGCATGTGTTTTTTTAGCAATTGGAAAGACCTCAGAGGTTTCTAACTAAGAAGATCAAGGGACTTCACAGTGTGCCTTACACAGACTGACTAAAGTCTCTGTCACTATATGCAGTATCATATAGACTTCTTATGGAAGACTTATGCCTGGCTTACAGAACAATCTCCATCTCAAACCTAATGAATTTGTTGCATATCCATAAATCAAATGGGTTTAGAGCTACCTGTTCCAAGGATCTAAATATGGTCTACGACTTGAATAGGACATGCTGGAGGTACAGATTTGTCTCCCTGCAACTACATGTCTTTGGAATAGGCTCCCAGTTCATTTGAAGCAGAGCACCTCATAACACTGTTCAAAAGGAACCTGGAGGATGGGGCACCATAATTTTTTTACTGAGGATAACACCCATAACCCTCCTGGATATGAGCAGTCATTAATAAATATAATCCTGGGTATTGACTAGAGAATATTTGGTATTACATTGAGATGAAATGGCTATGTTTGAAATGACCTCTGGGTTGATAGCCTAGTAACCTCCTATGAGCTGATAAGAAGAAATAAATTTGTCAATAATAATCAGGTAAAACCGATATGATTTCCTGGAAGATCTTTCCAATATCTAGTTACATTTATTTTTTTCTGATACCTTTATTATTGGGATAGCAAACAAGAAAATCTAATTCACTGACTGATATGCCTTATCTTGGAACCCTGTTCATACATTGTGCTTTGATGAATAAGAGCCCCAAGTGAGAAACCTAGTCTATTTATTTTGCCTTGCTTTGTGAGACCAACATTTTATAAAAGTAACTCTAAAAATATGGATTTACTGTTCTAGATAAACATGATTGGTATATAGGCCAGGCTGGTATTACACAGGAGGCTATTGTGAAAATGGGGTGGGGGGCATTATACATGTGTCATATTTATCTTGTGGATTACTGTATTGTGTCAGCTTGTAAGGTATGCTAGGCTTTATGCTTTACTCTATGTTTAGTTGACTTACTGTTGCACAGTGGTTGTAACTGCAGGTTTTTGGGTAGCACCATGCTGGTCCTATGTCCAGAAATACCTTTAGTTTCAGTATTAAATATAATAAAATTACTGTGAATAGATGGTTCTGAAAATCACATCAGGGATTTCCAGAGATGGGTTTTACTCCTTGATGTTTGCCTATGCTAAATACACAACTGCACCCAGATACAGTCCTCTGTGTTAAGAAACTGTTTGCCCATTAATGTGGATGTTGTTGTGTATGCATCCCATTCCTATTGATGGACTTCAACATACAACCAGTTACTGAAATTCTACATTCCTTACTTAACTGCTTCAAAGCAGAAGGTTATAAATCAAAGTGGAAAGGAATGATGATGAAACTGGATGTGGCTGATGAGTAAGAAAATAGTAGGATTTTGCCTTCAGGTCCAATACAGACCATAATATTTATAAAGTAACAGAAAGTATTCTAAGATCTAAGCCAACATGGATATGGAAAAAGGAGATTTGTACCAAAAGGGATGACTGCAAATAGGGGTATCAAAATAGACAAAGGGAAATGGAAATAACAAAAGAAAACTAACAAAGGAACCAAAATACTGGGAGCAAGTAACTAGACAGGGAAAAGTAACACAATGGGATGAGGCCAAGCAGAAATCTGTACTGCAGATTAGAAACCACCTTCCGTATGAGGGACTGATAACAGAGTACAAGATAAAGGGATACAGAACTGCTAAGTGAAACCTCAGATCTGGTGGAGTTTTCAGTCAAGGCTAGTATAGAAGTTATTGTTAAAAATGGATAATTGGTAGAGCATATACAATATTACATTATAGTTGTAAGAATCAATCAGAGGAGGTAAGGAAAGATTGGGAAAAGTGAATGAAAATACAGCAGTTCAGAAACAGTGGTAGTTAAGAACAATAAAGTCCCAGGATTAGATGGGTTAATAGGAGAAATTTATAAAGTACTCACAGACGATAAATTAAAGATACTTTTACAAACTTTTGAGGAATTCAGTATAAAGACAAGCTCATTCCCTTCCTGAAATATGCCATGATTTCCCCTATCTTAAAACAGGAAAAAGACCCCAAAATAATAACTTCATATCATTCCATTTCACTATTAAATGTGGACTATAACATTTTTACATTAATATTAGCTATCAGATTAAATCAACTGATGCCTAACATAATAGGTGATGATCAAACCAGTTTCATCCTAAATAGAAGAGTACAAGACAATGTCATCAGGCTCCTTTCCTTAGTAGATCATGCTAACAGGAAAAAAAAGAACTATCAACTATTAGCCTAGATTTAAACAAGGCTTTTCACTCTATAAATTGGTCCTATTTCTTTACAGTATTAGAAGTATATAACTTCGCCCCTGACTTTATCAATATAATTAACAGATTATATGTTAACTCAATAGCATACATCAAAATTGACGCTTTTTATTCAGGTCCACTCAACATTATAAAAGGCACTAAACAAGGCTGCCCACTCTCCCCTTATTATTTGCCCTATCAGTAGAACCTCTAGCTAACTTCATAAGAGCAAATTCTAATATAAGGGGATTTTCTGTTAGTCCAAGCTAGATTTCTAAAATACAACTTTTTGCGGATGAGGTCATGCTAACAATTGGAAATATAGATTCCTCTATAGATCATATAACAAAATCCCTGCAAGTTTTTGAAGAGGTTTCAGGCCTAAGCTTTAATCACACAAAAATAGAAACATTATTAATAAATAAAAAAGTAAACACTTTACTAAGAAAACACAACAATTTCAACTGGGAAAATGACACTATTAAGTACTTAGGAATATACATAAATTCAAACTGGAATAATACTTTAAAAACAAATTACAAATACCTATTATCCACAGTTAAGGAATTTTTAAATAGATGGAATAAAATGTATTTCACAATAGAAGAAAAACTGTCATTAATAAAAATGATCAAATTACCCAACATTTTGTTCTACTTCCAAACTTTAGTTGCTTCCCCATCCAAAAAGTTAATGAAGCAACTAAATTCTATGTTAATACATTTCCTATGGTTTCCTCAAAAGCCAAGAATCAGCCATGCTTGGCACTACAGAAGCTGGAAAGATGGGGGAATAGCATTCCCAAATTTAGAACTTTATGCAGAATCGACCATACTTAATGTGATAAGCCAATGGTTAAACTCCAAATATAGTTCTAATTGGAAAAATCTCCATGTAAGTGTCTTATTATCTGACATAGACACAAATGTTTGCAATAATATGTTCTCAGAAAATAAAAAAAAATCTTCCTTGTTGTCAAAGAACATTTCTACAATACCAATAAGAATAAATATATATATATCTTTTCACTAATTATATATTAGATAATTTTAAAAAATAATAAACAAAATTCATATGGCAAAAAGCTTAATATTTTTAATATTTCCCATAGCATAAACGAAGACATGTTGGGACTCTTTCAACGTCTCTAAAATAAAAGTAATGGAAGAAAATGGCTTAGTTTTCTGGCACCAGTTTCTCTGCAATAATATCCATGAACCATGTTCTCTTATGGCCAGGTATAACATAAAGCACAACAACTGGTTGAACATACAAATATTTAGAGAATACATAGTTAATGAATTCAAAATATGTCATATCATCAGCACAACACCTTTACCTAAAATACTTTCAATTCTTTGTGAAATAAATACTTTGCATGTCAATAATATTCTATCATTGTCAAGTATATATAAATCTTTGAGAACCAATATGCAAATCCCGGAGGACTCCTTATGGAATTTCACAGAGAGAATAAACAAATCCATTTTTTCAGAAAGTGATAAAGAATTAGTACTTAAATCAATTAGTAGCACAACGTTATCCCCTTCTTGGAAAATCTTCACTTGGAAATACATCTATAGGAGCTTTATTACCCCATATAGGATGGATTTGATATAAAAAAATAATCTTAATAAATGTTGGAGATATGAGGAAATACTTTGTGCAAATTGGATACACATGTTTCTTACATGTAAAATAGTAATTCCATTCTGGTTAGAGTTCAGAAATTTCATAAAAGCATTGTGGTCAGACAAGTGCAAAGTATCTGACTCGTTATTACTGTTTAATGCACCGATACCAACACATATCCCCAAAATACAGGTGCACCATCTTTGGCCCTTGCTTGCAATTGCAAGAAAAAGCATTATGCCAAATTGGAAGTGTAAAAAAATCCTATCATTTACAGATTTTTTACTATTAGCTAAACTTGTATGCAGTAGGGAGTTGCAAACTATTTCAGAAAGAACTAAATAAGAAATTAACTTAGTTGAAGCTTGAAAAACTACTAGATAAAATGTAATCACAACAATGACATTATATCTGTTATGGACATTGTAAATAGTTATTGTTCCATGTTATGATGTTTTGAAGACATATATTGTGCATATTTATATATCATATTTCTTGTATTATTTTATTTCATGAAAATCAATAAAAAATGTTTAAAAAAAATGAAACAGTGGGAGTTGATCTGCATGACTTCCAGATATACAAAAAAAATCTAAAAGGTTTAGGATTTTTTGCTTGGAAGTGTTTGCATATTTTTTTAATAACCCAAGCATTTTTCAGTAAAAAATTCCTCCAGTAGACAGCAAATGCTGCAGGTGTGATGATAAAGAGGGAGAGAAAGAAAGAATTGGAAAGATGATTTGGGGCTTAATGTAACACGTTGGTAGATTTTAAAAACTCCTTGCAGAGTACTTTATCAGAAATATTGTGGGAGCAAATCACTGTCAGTAAGCAAATTATTTTTTGTGCTACTACATAGGACCTGAATTGCTTAGACATAGTAAGGCCTTACTAAGTTTAATGCTACTGGTTGCAAAAAAAAAAAATGACAGAAAGGAAAGAAATTTCTTGGAAAAATATATGTAGATTAACATTCAGGAAGTGCAGGAGTGGGAAAGCAGGAATTGAGCAATGTATGCAATGATGGCTACATGATTGTTAACCCACTGTCTAGAATGGGATTTAATAAAGATGAAAAAAAGAATAGGCGGATAAACATTCAAATTTCCATAACTTTATAATGTAGAATTTACATTGCATGAAACTGATGGGGCTAAGGCCACCAAGCATTAAGAGTTTCTCCTCAGTATGTATTTTTATAAATGCGTATCTCTCTGTTAAGTGTATTTAGTTTTTTGCATATTTAGTGAAATTTCTGTTAGTTTTATGAAACACACACCCTTCCAGTTGATGTTACATAGTCTGTCTTATGCACTTGTCAAGCATGGGCCATTCAGCATCAAGCTTCATATAGAACACTTCAGCTGCAAAACATGCTTGACAGTCTTTCTATTTTCTGACATAACTAAATATACTGTCTTCTTTTGCTTCAACAAATTACGCAGGCCCAGAACATAAACTATCATTTTTGATACTTTGGCTGTTGAGCTAACATAATAGTTAAATCTAAGTAGTGACAACTCTTGGAGGTAAAGAAGAATATTGTAGGGACTGTGATTGTAAATAGTTTATAATTAGCCCAAGGTTTGTTTGTTTATTTATTTATTTATTTATTTTGTATTGCTTACTACATTTTGTTTAGCTGTTTCTAAAATAAACATAATTGCCCTTTGGGTAGATAGTATCATGTCCTGGGAAAGAGTTTGATTTTTATGTTATAGTAAAGGCATCTTCATATGCTTAGAATTACAAAAGACCGTTTTATCTGTAGTAACATATTTCATTAATATTCTGACAGTTATCTTCTATCCATAGTTTTGAGGGTGTTATCTGAAGTGTTTCTTTGGAACATTTCCCAAAATATGCACTTCCAATTTGTATTTTACTCAAAGCCGACCAACTACCTAACAGAAGGATGTCATTAAATATATCTTCATGGAATCTTAATAGCAAAAAACTGCCTCCAAAAAAGGTTTTGGCACCTACTCTGTATCTATAATATGAATGCTGATCTTAACAGCATACAAAAACATGCATGGTCTTCTCCTAAATAGAATTGCTTAGAAAGAATTGGTTTGGAAACTTATTTGTGGTGGCCAGTTGAATTACCAAGTCAACGGTAGCTGTCATTTTCAGGAAAGGTAAACCCTTCAAAATTAGGAACTGGCCATCCTTTCTTATTTTTTGACCTATAGAGGATTTCAAAAATTATTGCCTCATTCTAGTTTGGGAGTAGAACCTTACCCTCTGTCAGCTAAGAACAAAAAAAGGACATAGAACATCACTCAGGAATAAAGACCTGCCTTTGCTCATGGAATGAATGCTCATTATGCCCTCTTTGACACATATAGAATAAGATTTCCTAGGTGTAAGGATTACTACTTTTATTGTGCACCACCATCAACAATATATGGACATTAAATTTTTTATTAATTTCTGGGACAATGGCTTCCTTCTCTCTTTACTATAAAGCAAATACTGCATTTATTTTAAAGCATTAATTAATTTCCCTTAGCATTAGTACCTTAAACATAACGTGCACCTTTTCAGTTTGTAGATGAAATTCTAACCTTTCATAGGATATTTTGTCTGAAGAAAGGACAGAATCTAAGTTAAAACATGTTACAGATTATCAATCATGTTCAAGTGTCTTGCAGCATTACAGGTGCTTGTTTAAAGACAGCTGTTATATGATATTTAAATAGCCATATTCCTACAAGAAAACTATTCTCAATAAATTTGAAATTTAGATGCCCAAAATAGATTACTGAATAATGAGCTTCAGAACAGATAGGATCCAGTTAAACTTTCTGCAATGAAACATTTACAGAATCAAAATTAATATGAGTTGCAATGTTATCACATACTGAATCTATTATGATAGCTAAATATCTGGAGTTGGGCCTTAATCTGTGGACACTCTGAGACAATCTTTTGAAACTTAACATCCTAATAACACTGTCAGCCAAATTATTATGATAACTGCCCCCTCTCTATTCACAGAAAATCTTAAATATGTTCTTCCATACATACCAAGAATATCCATCCTCACATCCTTATATTTTCTCTCGAACTATTGATGATGATTTGAATTACCTGCATCCAAATCTTTTACTACTAGTTCCTTTGGTGAACCTTATCAAGCTGGTAATCAGACTTCATGTTGAAGAGGTAATAAATAATCAAAAACTTCAACAATCATTTCATGCTAATCTTAATTAATCTCTACAATCACATATATGCCAGTGTAATTAATAAGCATGGCCTCAGTTAGCACTATGTTTATCATGAAACTTAACTCTGATCCCAAACTGGGTAGAGAGAGAGAGAGAAAGAGAAGGAATATTTCAGAAGACTAAAATTAATACTGAAAACAGCCCTGACATCTAGAAACAAAGTCCAAGCTATAAACCAATTTGGTCTTCCTGTTCTAACTTACAGTTTTGGATTGACTGGTCCCAAAAATAATTGGATCAGTATGACAGGAAAACAAGAAAAATGCTTTACACTTATCAGATGCTATATTAAAATCAGTATATACCAAGATTATATATATATATATATATATATATATATATATATATATATATATATATATATATGTGTGTGTGTGTGTGTGTGTGTGTATATATATATATCTCTATATATATGTATATATAGATATATATATATATATATGTATATATATATATATATATATATATATATATATATATATATATATATATATCATTATACACCAAGATTATATATTCCTCGCTCTAAAGAAGTTATGGGCCTCCTCAAAACCAATTGCATGTATAGATCTGCAATCGTAGGACTGCATACATATCTGCTGACCTCACCAGGTAGAAACATAGTGAAAGTTCTGTAATATGGAGAGAACAAATCTAAGATGACTTTCCTTTCTTATTTTAGCAGAAGGATATCAGTGTCAAGCAGGAATGGAAACTAAACCAGAAGAAGAAGATAAAACTTAGGCAGCAAATTAATGCACCAAAAACGAAAGAATATAAGGAGAAGGATCAGATCAGAAGGCAAGAAATATGGAAAAGGCAAAATATAGTTGCAAGTATATAAAATTCCTGGAACAACTTCATGTTGATCAGGATCTGATGCAGGGATGATTAAGGAGAGGTGAATTTAAACCAAAAGTAGACAGGTTTATATTAGTGACCCAGGATAGTGGACTACATACACGTTGGTTTACAAAAGTTCATTGAATATGTGGGAGAAAAAGACAAATGCAGGTTCTGTAAAACAGAATTTGATGCAGTCGTGCGCTAGGGCCTGTATACTGAAAAGCATAATAATGCGACAAGACTGTTGCATTGGGGATTTTGCAAACATTACAATGCTGAAGTAACTCAGGAGCATTGGAAACATGAACCACAAGCATTATAGAGAATGATGAAGTTCAGATCACATGGAATCACCCATTACCAACAGTTAAAACAACAGATGTGAGAAAATCAGATATAGTAGTCCATAAAAGGACGACAAAAGTAGCATTGATCATTGAAATTGCTACACCCAGTGATTGCAGTGTCTTGAGTACAGAGAGACAGTCTTAAAATACCAGGATTTTCAGGCAGAAATGAGGGCAATGTGGAAGGAGGATACTCAGATAGTTCCAATGGGTCTTATAAACAAGAACTTACAGTCTTATATAGATATGCTACTGATACATTTAACTCCATATGGATTGCAGGAGGAGACAATTCGGATCACATTGCTGGTGCTATGAAGAGCACTTTTCAATAACATCAAAGATTGAAATAATACTAATTTGATGAATTTTGATCATACTTTGACTTAGGAATGGTGTTCATTCCTATCATGGTATTAGAAACTCAAAAGAATTGTAGAAATTAAAATATAGAGAGCTAGAAACTCATTCCGCTGACTAATGATAATGACTGTAGTTTCAGTTACAAGACTGTTCTGTAGATAGCCACCTGATTTCAAAGTCCAGCTGAGTTTCATAGAGGCATGACAAACAAAATACTGCAACAGTATGCTGCAGTTATTTCTGATTAAAATACATTTGAAACCATCAAGAAAGCTGTTCAAGCCCTGGAAGTGAATAAAGTATATAAGCATGGTCCATCTCCCTTATCTGCTGAAACTTATACAAAGATACAACTCACTGTACAAGTTTTACTTGGTAGAAATTATGTAAATTGTACATCTACATGTTTTGCTAATAATGGTATTGTCTATCCACCAGTCAAAATTAACATAGTCTCAAAGCAGTGCTTTTTCTTCTACCTTCTCTTCTTTAACTCTTCCCTTGTGCCATTGTTTGTGAAAGTCTCTTGCATCTGTAATCTGCAACATCACATTTGTAAACATTTATACAAAAATCCTTCTCAGTAGATATCTTGATTTAGCTTAAGAACACTTTATATGGTTAAAACTTCTACTTTATATTATAGATGTCTTTAGTAAAGTCATCAGTTGCATAATTCTCTTAGACAAATCAATCATTTCTGTGTTAACTATCTGAAATTAAATTGTATAATCCCCATATCTCAATCAAATTATAATCTCTTTAAATGAAATAAAGTGTTTTGGTATTAAATACAGACAAGATGTGAGGAGTTTCTTTTCTAGACTTCATAAAATTAACATCACAGTTAAAGAAGACATAGAGATATGGGATAAGCTAAAATTCAGCCTCTTATCCAAAGACTCTGAAATTAAAATTGAATTATCCTCATAAGTATTTTTTATTGAATCTGTTCCCATATTTCACTCATGCTGTGTAAGAAATGTAACAATCATCTTGCCATGCTCTATGGGGAAGGAAGCCCCTTTAATTAATCTTAATAAATTCACTAATTCTTACTTAAGCTGTCAGATCTTGTGAATTTATGCAGATATTTTGAGCACCAGTCAGAAATATTTGCATATTTGGATGAAGTAAGTTAAATTATGTTTTTTGCATATAATATTAACTACCACATTCACTGTTGCCAAGCACTGAATTTATTGCACAGTTTCCATTATATAATTGTTTTTCAAGGACTGTTATAATCTTGTTAGCGTTGGGATTGTGTTTCTTCAACTGAACTGAAGACTTTTTGCATCTTATGCAACTACATAATTTTTACTAATCCTGTTCAGATGCAGACCCCGGGATTCATGAAGCTCAGTGCAAGGACGGCGCTAGCCTTGCGCTGACCGTGCGGCATAGAGATGGCGCAGCAGCACCACATGCATATTAATGAAGGTGCACTGCCGCAATGTCCACTTGCATATGAAACATGCGTGAGTGCAGGGGGCGTGTCTAAGCACTGCATGGAGGCATGAACATGTCGGCTGCAGACACTCAACCTAAAATGCTGGCTAGTACAGCCTGCCTCTAATAGTAATCACTCCTGTCATTGTCTGTGGATACTGAAATGTATGCAAAGCATACAAGACAGCTTTGTGAACACCCAAAATAAAAAGTAAACACAAAGGCACGTAGCTGAATATTGAGCCCCCATCCCTCGAACAAATAACATTTAAAACCCCCTGCCCATATTCCATTGTAGTGTTGATTGTTATACCAAGTGGAAGCAAAATGCAGCATGTTAGCGTGCCACTGCCCTTTGCTAAGCCTAGCCCAATGTTTAGCGTTACCACCTGTCCCACTTTGTGAGGGACAGTCCCTCTCTGGGCAGTTGTGTCCTTACCAAATTTATTACAAATGGCAAATGTCCTGCGATTGTAGGACATAATTATGTCCCATATTTTATGTAATAGTTCCATAAAATAGTTATTTCTGTATCTAAAATACCTAAATGTTACAAGAAACAGAATAAGCAACTAAACTGCTACAAGAATAAGCTTTCATTTAGGCATAAAAGTAAAGCACTATCCTTTGTACTGACCGTGGGTATGTGTCGGTCTGTAAAATCTGATGTGTGTCCCGAAAATGTCCCACTTTGGCCAATTGAAAAGATGGCAACCCTACCAATGTTCAGAGTATTCACTCAATAACTTTCCATTTGCGTTCCAATTCGTCCTTGTCTGGATGGCCCAAAGAGGAATGGGTATTACCTGGGTCTTCCTACCATGTCATGAAAGATAAGTATTTGCGTGTACCTATGTGCGTGAAGTACAGCATGTGGAAGATCAAATATGCTAGGGTTG